>NW_026060780.1:0-42500 GCF_929443795.1 Astur gentilis
GTGGCAGCCCTGAAAGCTGTTGCTAGTCTTCACCGTCCCCCTGCAGCCTATTCACTGGCACAACAGGATCTGGGACCCGGGCTTGCCCAGAGGAGGAACATCTCATGGCTCTCGTCCTCGACAGGGCCTTTTTCCGAAAAGGCACACGTCCGGCTCCTTGTCCCACACGGAAGTTGGCACCCCTGAAGGATGTTGCTGGTCTTCACCGTCCCCCTGCAGCCTATTCACAGGCACAACAGGATCTGGGACCCGGGCTTGCCCAGAGGAGGAACATCTCATGGCTCTCGTCCTCGGCAGAGCCTGTTTCCGAAAAGGCACACGTCCGGCTCCTTGTCCCACACGGAAGGTGGCAGCCCTGAAAGCTGTTGCTGGTCTTCACCGTCCCCCTGCAGCCTCTTCACAGGCACAACAGGATCAGGGATACGGGCTTGCCCAGAGGAGGAACATCTCATAGCTCTCGTCCTCGGCAGTGCCTGATTCTGGAAGGCACACGTCCGGCTCCGTGTTCCACAAGGAAGGTGGCAGCCCTGAAAGCTGTTGCTGGTCTTCACCGTCCCCCTGCAGCCTATTCACAGGCACAAAAGGATCTGGGACCCGAGCTTGCCCAGAGGAGGAACATCTCATGGCTCTCGTCCTCAGCAGAACCTGTTTCGGAAACGGCACACATCCTGCAACTTGTCAGAAAAGGTTTACAGTTAGGGGTTAGGGTTAGGGTTAGGGTTAGGGTTGGGGTTAGGGATAGGGTTAGGGTTAGGGTTAGGGTTAGGGGTTAGGGTTAGGGTTAGGGTTAGGGTCAGGGTTAGGGTTAGGGTTAGGGCCATTAGGGTTAGGGTTAGGGTTAGGGGTTAGGGTTAGGGTCCATTAGGGTTAGGGTTAGGGTTAGGGATTAGGATTAGGGTTAGGGTTAGGTGTAAGGGTGAGTGTTAGGGTTAGGTGGTTAGGGTTACGGTTAGGGTTAGGGGTTAGGGTTAGGGTTAGAGTTAGGAGATAGGGTCAGGGTTAGGGTTACAGTTAGGGTTAGGGTTAGGGTTTAGGGTTAAGGTTAGTGTTAAGGGCTTAGGGTTAGGGTTAGGGTTAGGGTCGTTAGGGATGGGCTTAGGGTTAGGGTTAGGGGTTAGGGTTAGGGTTAGGGTCAGGGTTAGTCTCTCGTCCTCGGCAGAGCCTGATTCCGAAAAGGCACACGTCCGGCTCCTTGTCCCACACGGAAGGTGGCAGCCCTGAAAGCTGTTGCTGGTCTTCACCGTCCCCCTGCAGCTTATTCACAGGTACAACAGGATCTGGGACCCGGGCTTGCCCAGAGGAGGAACATCTCATGTCTCTCGTCCTCGGCAGAGCCTGATTCCGGAAAGGCACACGTCCGGCTCCTTGTCCCACACGGAAGGTGGCAGCCCTGAAAGCTGTTGCTGGTCTTCACCGTCCCCCTGCAGCCTATTCACAGGTACGACAGGATCTGGGATGCGGGCTTGCCCAGAGGAGGAACATCTCATGGCTCTCGTCCTCGGCAGAGCCTCTTCCCGAAAAGACACACGTCCGGCTCCTTGTCCCACACGGAAGGTGGCAGCCCTGAAAGATGTTGCTGGTCTTCACCGTCCCCCTGCAGCCTATTCAAAGGCACAACAGTATTCAGGACCCGGGCACGCCCAGAGGAGGAACATATCATGGCTCTTGTCCTCGGCAGAGCCTCTTCCCGAAAAGGCACACGTCCGGCTACTTGTCCCACACGGAAGGTGCCAGCCCTGAAAGCTGTTGCTGGTCTTCACCGCCCCCCTTCAGCCTATTCACAGGCACAACAGGGTCTGGGACCCGGGCTTGCCCAGCGGAGGAACATCTCATGGCTCTCGTCCTCGGCAGGGCCTCTTTTCGAAAAGGCACACGTCCGGCTCCTTGTCCCACAAGGAAGGTGGCAGCCCTGAAAGCTGTTGCTGGTCTTCACCGTCCCCCTGCAGCCTATTCACAGGCACAACAGGATTCACGATGCGGGCTTGCCCCGAGGAGGACCATCTCATGGCTCTCATCCTCGGCAGGACCTGTTTCCGAAAAGACACACATCCAGCTCCTTGTCCCACACGGAAGTTGGCAGCCCTGAAAGCTGTTGCTGGTCTTCACCGTCCCCCTGCAGCCTATACACAGGCACAACAGGATCAGGGATACGGGATTGCCCACAGGAGGAAAATCTCATGGCTCTCGTCCTCAGCAGAACCTGTTTCGGAAATGGCACACATCCTGCAACTTGTCAGAAAAGGTTTACAGTTAGGGGTTAGGGTTGGGGTTAGGGGTTAGGGTTAGGTTAGGGTTAGGGTTGGGATTAGGGTTAGGGTTAGGGTTAGGGTTAGGGTTAGGGTTAGGGTTAGGGTTTAGGGTTAGGGTTACTGTTAAGGGCTTAGGGTTAGGGTTAGGGTTAGTGTCGTTAGGGATGGGCTTAGGGTTAGGGTTAGGGGTTAGGGTTAGGGTTAGGGTCAGGGTTAGTCTCTCGTCCTCGGCACAGCCTGTTTCCGAAAAGGCACACGTCCGGCTCCTTGTCCCACACGGAAGGTGGCAGCCCTGAAAGCTGTTGCTGGTCTTCACCGTCCCCCTGCAGCTTATTCACAGGTGCAACAGGATCTGGGACCCGGGCTTGCCCAGAGGAGGAACATCTCATGTCTCTCGTCCTCGGCAGAGCCTGATTCCGGAAAGGCACACGTCCGGCTCCTTGTCCCACACGGAATGTGGCAGCCCTGAAAGCTGTTGCTAGTCTTCACCGTCCCCCTGCAGCCTATTCACTGGCACAACAGGATCTGGGACCCGGGCTTGCCCAGAGGAGGAACATCTCATGGCTCTCGTCCTCGACAGGGCCTTTTTCCGAAAAGGCACACGTCCGGCTCCTTGTCCCACACGGAAGTTGGCACCCCTGAAGGATGTTGCTGGTCTTCACCGTCCCCCTGCAGCCTATTCACAGGCACAACAGGATCTGGGACCCGGGCTTGCCCAGAGGAGGAACATCTCATGGCTCTCGTCCTCGGCAGAGCCTGTTTCCGAAAAGGCACACGTCCGGCTCCTTGTCCCACACGGAAGGTGGCAGCCCTGAAAGCTGTTGCTGGTCTTCACCGTCCCCCTGCAGCCTATTCACAGGTACAACAGGATTCAGGACCCGGGCTTGCCCAGAGGAGGAACATCTCATGGCTCTCGTCCTCGGCAGAGCCTGATTCTGGAAAGGCACACGTCCGGCTCCGTGTCCCACACGGAAGTGGCAGCCCTGAAAGCTGTTGCTGGTCTTCACCGTCCCCCTGCAGCCTATTCACAGGCACAACAGGATCTGGGACCCGGGCTTGCCCCGAGGAGGAACATCTCATGGCTCTCGTCCTCGGCAGAGCCTGATTCCGGAAAGGCACACGTCCGGCTCCTTGTCCCACACGGAAGGTGGCAGCCCTGAAAGCTGTTGCTGGTCTTCACCGTCCCCCTGCAGCCTATTCACAGGCACAACAGGATCTGGGATACGGGCTTGCCCAGAGGAGGAAAATCTCATGGCTCTCGTCCTCAGCAGAACCTGTTTCGGAAACGGAACACATCCTGCAACTTGTCAGAAAAGGTTTACAGTTAGGGGTTAGGGTTAGGGTTAGGGTTAGGGTTGGGGTTAGGGTTAGGGTTAGGGTTAGGGGTTAGGGTTAGGGTTAGGGTTAGGGGGTTAGGGTTAGGCTTAGGGTTAGGGTTAGGGTCAGTGTTAGGGTTAGGGTTAGGGCCATTAGGGTAGGGGTTAGGGTTAGGGGTTAGGGTTACGTGTTAGGGTGAGTGTTAGGGTTAGGTGGTTAGGGTTACGGTTAGGAGTTAGGGTCCGGGTTAGGGTTACAGTTAGTGTTAGGGTTAGGGTTTAGGGTTAGGGTTAGTGTTAAGGGCTTAGGGTTAGGGTTAGGGTTAGGGTTGGGGTTAGGGTTAGGGGGTTAGGGTTAGGGTTAGGGTTAGGGTCAGGGTTAGGGTTAGGGTTAGGGCCATTAGGTTTAGGGTTAGGTTTAGGGGTTAGGGTTAGGGTTAGGGGTTAGTGTTAGGGTTAGGGTTAGGGGTTAGGGTTGGGGTTAGGGTCCATTAGGGTTAGGGTTAGTGTTAGGGGTTAGGGTTAGTTGGTTAGGGTTACGGTTAGGGTTAGGGGTTAGGTTTAGGGTTAGAGTTAGGAGTTAGGGTCCGGGTTAGGGTTACAGTTAGGGTTAGGGTTAGGGTTTAGGGTTAGGGTTAGTGTTAAGGGCTTAGGGTTAGGGTTAGGTTTAGGGTTGTTAGGGATGGGCTTAGGGTTAGGGTTAGGGGTTAGGGTTAGGGTTAGGGTCAGGGTTAGTCTCTCGTCCTCGGCAGAGCCTGTTTCCGAAAAGGCACACGTCCGGCTCCTTGTCCCACACGGAAGGTGGCAGCCCTGAAAGCTGTTGCTGGTCTTCACCGTCCCCCTGCAGCCTATTCAC
This sequence comes from Astur gentilis, assembly GCF_929443795.1. Classification (NCBI taxonomy): domain Eukaryota; kingdom Metazoa; phylum Chordata; class Aves; order Accipitriformes; family Accipitridae; genus Astur; species Astur gentilis. Next base: position 4,422 of record NW_026060780.1, read on the forward strand.
AGGCACAACAGGATCAGGGATACGGGATTGCCCACAGGAGGAAAATCTCATGGCTCTCGTCCTCAGCAGAACCTGTTTCGGAAATGGCACACATCCTGCAACTTGTCAGAAAAGGTTTACAGTTAGGGGTTAGGGTTGGGGTTAGGGGTTAGGGTTAGGTTAGGGTTAGGGTTGGGATTAGGGTTAGGGTTAGGGTTAGGGTTACAGTTAGGGTTAGGGTTAGGGTTTAGGGTTAGGGTTACTGTTAAGGGCTTAGGGTTAGGGTTAGGGTTAGGGTCGTTAGGGATGGGCTTAGGGTTAGGGTTAGGGGTTAGGGTTAGGGTTAGGGTTAGGGTTAGTGTTAAGGGCTTAGGGTTAGGGTTAGGGTTAGGGTTGGGGTTAGGGTTAGGGGGTTAGTGTTAGGGTTAGCGTTTGGGTCGATTAGGGTTAGGGTTAGGGTTAGGGTCAGGGTTAGTCTCTAGTCCTCGGCAGAGCCTGTTTCCGAAAAGGCACACGTCCGGCTCCTTGTCCCACACGGAAGGTGGCAGCCCTGAAAGCTGTTGCTAGTCTTCACCGTCCCCCTGCAGCCTATTCACAGGCACAACAGGATCTGGGACCCGGGCTTGCCCAGAGGAGGAACATCTCATGGCTCTCGTCCTCGACAGGGCCTGTTTCCGAAAAGGCACACGTCCGGCTCCTTGTCCCACACGGAAGGTGGCAGCCCTGAAAGCTGTTGCTGGTCTTCACCGTCCCCCTGCAGCCTATTCACAGGCACAACAGGATCAGGGATACGGGATTGCCCACAGGAGGAAAATCTCATGGCTCTCGTCCTCAGCAGAACCTGTTTCGGAAATGGCACACATCCTGCAACTTGTCAGAAAAGGTTTACAGTTAGGGGTTAGGGTTGGGGTTATGGGTTAGGGTTAGGTTAGGGTTAGGGTTGGGATTAGGGTTAGGGTTAGGGTTAGGGTTACAGTTAGGGTTAGGGTTAGGGTTTAGGGTTAGGGTTACTGTTAAGGGCTTAGGGTTAGGGTTAGGGTTAGGGTCGTTAGGGATGGGCTTAGGGTTAGGGTTAGGGGTTAGGGTTAGGGTTAGGGTTAGGGTTAGTGTTAAGGGCTTAGGGTTAGGGTTAGGGTTAGGGTTGGGGTTAGGGTTAGGGGGTTAGTGTTAGGGTTAGCGTTTGGGTCGATTAGGGTTAGGGTTAGGGTTAGGGTCAGGGTTAGTCTCTAGTCCTCGGCAGAGCCTGTTTCCGAAAAGGCACACGTCTGGCTCCTTGTCCCACACGGAAGGTGGCAGCCCTGAAAGCTGTTGCTAGTCTTCACCGTCCCCCTGCAGCCTATTCACAGGCACAACAGGATCTGGGACCCGGGCTTGCCCAGAGGAGGAACATCTCATGGCTCTCGTCCTCGACAGGGCCTGTTTCCGAAAAGGCACACGTCCGGCTCCTTGTCCCACACGGAAGTTGGCACCCCTGAAGGATGTTGCTGGTCTTCACCGTCCCCCTGCAGCCTATTCACAGGTACGACAGGATCTGGGATGCGGGCTTGCCCAGAGGAGGAACATCTCATGGCTCTCGTCCTCGGCAGAGCCTCTTCCCGAAAAGACACACGTCCGGCTCCTTGTCCCACACGGAAGGTGGCAGGCCAGAAAGATGTTGCTGGTCTTCACCGTCCCCCTGCAGCCTATTCAAAGGCACAACAGTATTCAGGACCCGGGCACGCCCAGAGGAGGAACATATCATGGCTCTTGTCCTCGGCAGAGCCTCTTCCCGAAAAGGCACACGTCCGGCTCCTTGTCCCACACGGAAGGTGCCAGCCCTGAAAGCTGTTGCTGGTCTTCACCGCCCCCCTTCAGCCTATTCACAGGCACAACAGGATCTGGGACCCGGGCTTGCCCAGCGGAGGAACATCTCATGGCTCTCGTCCTCGGCAGGGCCTCTTTTCGAAAAGGCACACGTCCGGCTCCTTGTCCCACAAGGAAGGTGGCAGCCCTGAAAGCTGTTGCTGGTCTTCACCGTCCCCCTGCAGCCTATTCACAGGCACAACAGGATTCACGATGCGGGCTTGCCCCGAGGGGGACCATCTCATGGCTCTCATCCTCGGCAGGACCTGTTTCCGAAAAGACACACATCCAGCTCCTTGTCCCACACGGAAGTTGGCAGCCCTGAAAGCTGTTGCTGGTCTTCACCGTCCCCCTGCAGCCTATTCACAGGCACAACAGGATCTGGGACCCGGGCTTGCCCCGAGGAGGAACATCTCATGGCTCTCGTCCTCGGCAGAGCCTGTTTCCGAAAAGGCACACGTCCGGCTCCTTGTCCCACACGGAAGGTGGCAGCCCTGAAAGCTGTTGCTGGTCTTCACCGTCCCCCTGCAGCCTATTCACAGGCACAACAGGATCAGGGATACGGGATTGCCCACAGGAGGAAAATCTCATGGCTCTCGTCCTCAGCAGAACCTGTTTCGGAAATGGCACACATCCTGCAACTTGTCAGAAAAGGTTTACAGTTAGGGGTTAGGGTTGGGGTTAGGGGTTAGGGTTAGGTTAGGGTTAGGGTTGGGATTAGGGTTAGGGTTAGGGTTAGGGTTACAGTTAGGGTTAGGGTTAGGGTTTAGGGTTAGGGTTACTGTTAAGGGCTTAGGGTTAGGGTTAGGGTTAGGGTCGTTAGGGATGGGCTTAGGGTTAGGGTTAGGGGTTAGGGTTAGGGTTAGGGTTAGGGTTAGTGTTAAGGGCTTAGGGTTAGGGTTAGGGTTAGGGTTGGGGTTAGGGTTAGGGGGTTAGTGTTAGGGTTAGCGTTTGGGTCGATTAGGGTTAGGGTTAGGGTTAGGGTCAGGGTTAGTCTCTAGTCCTCGGCAGAGCCTGTTTCCGAAAAGGCACACGTCCGGCTCCTTGTCCCACACGGAAGGTGGCAGCCCTGAAAGCTGTTGCTAGTCTTCACCGTCCCCCTGCAGCCTATTCACAGGCACAACAGGATCTGGGACCCGGGCTTGCCCAGAGGCGGAACATCTCATGGCTCTCGTCCTCGACAGGGCCTGTTTCCGAAAAGGCACACGTCCGGCTCCTTGTCCCACACGGAAGTTGGCACCCCTGAAGGATGTTGCTGGTCTTCACCGTCCCCCTGCAGCCTATTCACAGGTACGACAGGATCTGGGATGCGGGCTTGCCCAGAGGAGGAACATCTCATGGCTCTCGTCCTCGGCAGAGCCTCTTCCCGAAAAGACACACGTCCGGCTCCTTGTCCCAAACGGAAGGTGGCAGGCCAGAAAGATGTTGCTGGTCTTCACCGTCCCCCTGCAGCCTATTCAAAGGCACAACAGTATTCAGGACCCGGGCACGCCCAGAGGAGGAACATATCATGGCTCTTGTCCTCGGCAGAGCCTCTTCCCGAAAAGGCACACGTCCGGCTCCTTGTCCCACACGGAAGGTGCCAGCCCTGAAAGCTGTTGCTGGTCTTCACCGCCCCCCTTCAGCCTATTCACAGGCACAACAGGATCTGGGACCCGGGCTTGCCCAGAGGAGGAACATCTCATGGCTCTCGTCCTCGGCAGGGCCTCTTTTCGAAAAGGCACACGTCCGGCTCCTTGTCCCACAAGGAAGGTGGCAGCCCTGAAAGCTGTTGCTGGTCTTCACCGTCCCCCTGCAGCCTCTTCACAGGCACAACAGGATTCACGATGCGGGCTTGCCCCGAGGAGGACCATCTCATGGCTCTCATCCTCGGCAGGACCTGTTTCCGAAAAGACACACATCCAGCTCCTTGTCCCACACGGAAGGTGGCAGCCCTGAAAGCTGTTGCTGGTCTTCACCGTCCCCCTGCAGCCTATTCACAGGCACAACAGGATCAGGGATACGGGATTGCCCACAGGAGGAAAATCTCATGGCTCTCGTCCTCAGCAGAACCTGTTTCAGAAATGGCACACATCCTGCAACTTGTCAGAAAAGGTTTACAGTTAGGGGTTAGGGTTGGGGTTAGGGGTTAGGGTTAGGTTAGGGTTAGGGTTGGGATTAGGGTTAGGGTTAGGGTTAGGGTTACAGTTAGGGTTAGGGTTAGGGTTTAGGGTTAGGGTTACTGTTAAGGGCTTAGGGTTAGGGTTAGGGTTAGGGTCGTTAGGGATGGGCTTAGGGTTAGGGTTAGGGGTTAGGGTTAGGGTTAGGGTCAGGGTTAGTCTCTCGTCCTCGGCAGAGCCTGTTTCCGAAAAGGCACACGTCCGGCTCCTTGTCCCACACGGAAGGTGGCAGCCCTGAAAGCTGTTGCTGGTCTTCACCGTCCCCCTGCAGCCTATTCACAGGCACAACAGGATCTGGGACCCGGGCTTGCCCAGAGGAGGAACATCTCATGGCTCTCGTCCTCGACAGGGCCTTTTTCCGAAAAGGCACACGTCCGGCTCCTTGTCCCACACGGAAGTTGGCACCCCTGAAGGATGTTGCTGGTCTTCACCGTCCCCCTGCAGCCTATTCACAGGCACAACAGGATCTGGGACCCGGGCTTGCCCAGAGGAGGAACATCTCATGGCTCTCGTCCTCGGCAGAGCCTATTTCCGAAAAGGCACACGTCCGGCTCCTTGTCCCACACGGAAGGTGGCAGCCCTGAAAGCTGTTGCTGGTCTTCACCGTCCCCCTGCAGCCTATTCACAGGTACAACAGGATTCAGGACCCGGGCTTGCCCAGAGGAGGAACATCTCATGGCTCTTGTCCTCGGCAGAGCCTCTTCCCGAAAAGACACACGTCCGGCTCCTTGTCCCACACGGAAGGTGGCAGGCCGGAAAGCTGTTGCTGGTCTTCACCGTCCCCCTGCAGCCTATTCACAGGTACTACAGGATCTGGGACCCGGGCTTGCCCAGAGGAGGAACATCTCATGGCTCTCGTCCTCGGCAGGGCCTCTTTCCGAAAAGGCACACGTCCGGCTCCTTGTCCCACACGGAAGGTGTCAGGCCGGAAAGATGTTGCTGGTCTTCACCGTCCCCCTGCAGCCTATTCACAGGCACAACAGGATCTGGGACCCGGGCTTGCCCAGAGGAGGAAAATCTCATGGCTCTCGTCCTCGGCAGGGCCACTTTTCGAAAAGGCACACGTCCGGCTCCTTGTCCCACAAGGAAGGTGGCAGGCTGGAAAGATGTTGCTGGTCTTCACCGTCCCCCTGCAGCCTATTCACAGGCACTACAGGATCTGGGACTGGGGCTTGCCCAGAGGAGGAACATCTCATAGCTCTCGTCCTCGGCAGTGCCTGATTCTGGAAAGGCACACGTCCGGCTCCGTGTTCCACAAGGAAGGTGGCAGCCCTGAAAGCTGTTGCTGGTCTTCACCATCCCCCTGCAGCCTATTCACAGGCACAAAAGGATCTTGGACCCGAGCTTGCCCAGAGGAGGAACATCTCATGGCTCTCGTCCTCAGCAGAACCTGTTTCGGAAACGGCACACATCCTGCAACTTGTCAGAAAAGGTTTACAGTTAGGGGTTAGGGTTAGGGTTAGGGTTAGGGTTGGGGTTAGGGATAGGGTTAGGGTTAGGGTTAGGGTTAGGGGTTAGGGTTAGGGTTAGGGTTAGGGTGTTGGGGTTAGGCTTAGGGTTAGTGTTAGGGTCAGGGTTAGGGTTAGGGTTAGGGTCCATTAGGGTTAGGGTTAGGGTTAGGGGTTAGGGTTAGGGTTAGGGTTAGGTGTTAGGGTGAGTGTTAGGGTTAGGTGGTTAGGGTTACGGTTAGGGTTAGGGGTTAGGGTTAGGGTTAGAGTTAGGAGATAGGGTCAGGGTTAGGGTTACAGTTAGGGTTAGGGTTAGGGTTTAGGGTTAGGGTTAGTGTTAAGGGCTTAGGGTTAGGGTTAGGGTTAGGGTCGTTAGGGATGGGCTTAGGGTTAGGGTTAGGGGTTAGGGTTAGGGTTAGGGTCAGGGTTAGTCTCTCGTCCTCGGCAGAGCCTGATTCCGAAAAGGCACACGTCCGGCTCCTTGTCCCACACGGAAGGTGGCAGCCCTGAAAGCTGTTGCTGGTCTTCACTGCCCCCCTTCAGCCTATTCACAGGCACAACAGGATCTGGGACCCGGGCTTGCCCAGCGGAGAAACATCTCATGGCTCTCGTCCTCGGCAGGGCCTCTTTTCGAAAAGGCACACGTCCGGCTCCTTGTCCCACAAGGAAGGTGGCAGCCCTGAAAGCTGTTGCTGGTCTTCACCGTCCCCCTGCAGCCTATTCACAGGCACAACAGGATCTGGGACCCGGGCTTGCCCAGAGGAGGAACATCTCATGGCTCTCGTCCTCGGTAGAGTCTGATTCTGGAAAGGCACACGTCCGGCTCCTTGTCCCACACGGAAGGTGGCAGGCCGGAAAGCTGTTGCTGGTCTTCACCGTCCCCCTGCAGCCTATTCACAGGCACAACAGGATCTGGGACCCGGGCTTGCCCAGAGGAGGAACATCTCATGGCTCTCGTCCTCGGCAGAGCCTGATTCTGGAAAGGCACACGTCCGGCTCCGTGTCCCACACGGAAGTGGCAGCCCTGAAAGCTGTTGCTGGTCTTCACCGTCCCCCTGCAGCCTATTCACAGGCACAACAGGATCTGGGACCCGGGCTTGCCCCGAGGAGGAACATCTCATGGCTCTCGTCCTCGGCAGAGCCTGATTCCGGAAAGGCACACGTCCGGCTCCTTGTCCCACACGGAAGGTGGCAGCCCTGAAAGATGTTGCTGGTCTTCACCGTCCCCCTGCAGCCTATTCACAGGCACAACAGGATCTGGGATACGGGCTTGCCCAGAGGAGGAAAATCTCATGGCTCTCGTCCTCAGCAGAACCTGTTTCGGAAATGGCACACATCCTGCAACTTGTCAGAAAAGGTTTACAGTTAGGGGTTAGGGTTGGGGTTAGGGGTTAGGGTTAGGTTAGGGTTAGGGTTGGGATTAGGGTTAGGGTTAGGGTTAGGGTTACAGTTAGGGTTAGGGTTAGGGTTTAGGGTTAGGGTTACTGTTAAGGGCTTAGGGTTAGGGTTAGGGTTAGGGTCGTTAGGGATGGGCTTAGGGTTAGGGTTAGGGGTTAGGGTTAGGGTTAGGGTCAGGGTTAGTCTCTCGTCCTCGGCAGAGCCTGTTTCCGAAAAGGCACACGTCCGGCTCCTTGTCCCACACGGAAGGTGGCAGCCCTGAAAGCTGTTGCTGGTCTTCACCGTCCCCCTGCAGCTTATTCACAGGTGCAACAGGATCTGGGACCCGGGCTTGCCCAGAGGAGGAACATCTCATGTCTCTCGTCCTCGGCAGAGCCTGATTCCGGAAAGGCACACGTCCGGCTCCTTGTCCCACACGGAATGTGGCAGCCCTGAAAGCTGTTGCTAGTCTTCACCGTCCCCCTGCAGCCTATTCACTGGCACAACAGGATCTGGGACCCGGGCTTGCCCAGAGGAGGAACATCTCATGGCTCTCGTCCTCGACAGGGCCTTTTTCCGAAAAGGCACACGTCCGGCTCCTTGTCCCACACGGAAGTTGGCACCCCTGAAGTATGTTGCTGGTCTTCACCGTCCCCCTGCAGCCTATTCACAGGCACAACAGGATCTGGGACCCGGGCTTGCCCAGAGGAGGAACATCTCATGGCTCTCGTCCTCGGCAGAGCCTATTTCCGAAAAGGCACACGTCCGGCTCCTTGTCCCACACGGAAGGTGGCAGCCCTGAAAGCTGTTGCTGGTCTTCACCGTCCCCCTGCAGCCTATTCACAGGTACAACAGGATTCAGGACCCGGGCTTGCCCAGAGGAGGAACATCTCATGGCTCTTGTCCTCGGCAGAGCCTCTTCCCGAAAAGGCACACGTCCGGCTCCTTGTCCCACACGGAAGGTGGCAGGCCAGAAAGATGTTGCTGGTCTTCACCGTCCCCCTGCAGCCTATTCAAAGGCACAACAGTATTCAGGACCCGGGCACGCCCAGAGGAGGAACATATCATGGCTCTTGTCCTCGGCAGAGCCTCTTCCCGAAAAGGCACACGTCCGGCTCCTTGTCCCACACGGAAGGTGCCAGCCCTGAAAGCTGTTGCTGGTCTTCACCGCCCCCCTTCAGCCTATTCACAGGCACAACAGGATCTGGGACCCGGGCTTGCCCAGCGGAGGAACATCTCATGGCTCTCGTCCTCGGCAGGGCCTCTTTTCGAAAAGGCACACGTCCGGCTCCTTGTCCCACAAGGAAGGTGGCAGCCCTGAAAGCTGTTGCTGGTCTTCACCGTCCCCCTGCAGCCTATTCACAGGCACAACAGGATTCACGATGCGGGCTTGCCCCGAGGAGGACCATCTCATGGCTCTCATCCTCGGCAGGACCTGTTTCCGAAAAGACACACATCCAGCTCCTTGTCCCACACGGAAGGTGGCAGCCCTGAAAGCTGTTGCTGGTCTTCACCGTCCCCCTGCAGCCTATTCACAGGCACAACAGGATCAGGGATACGGGATTGCCCACAGGAGGAAAATCTCATGGCTCTCGTCCTCAGCAGAACCTGTTTCGGAAATGGCACACATCCTGCAACTTGTCAGAAAAGGTTTACAGTTAGGGGTTAGGGTTGGGGTTATGGGTTAGGGTTAGGTTAGGGTTAGGGTTGGGATTAGGGTTAGGGTTAGGGTTAGGGTTACAGTTAGGGTTAGGGTTAGGGTTTAGGGTTAGGGTTACTGTTAAGGGCTTAGGGTTAGGGTTAGGGTTAGGGTCGTTAGGGATGGGCTTAGGGTTAGGGTTAGGGGTTAGGGTTAGGGTTAGGGTCAGGGTTAGTCTCTCGTCCTCGGCAGAGCCTGTTTCCGAAAAGGCACACGTCCGGCTCCTTGTCCCACACGGAAGGTGGCAGCCCTGAAAGCTGTTGCTGGTCTTCACCGTCCCCCTGCAGCCTATTCACAGGCACAACAGGATCTGGGACCCGGGCTTGCCCAGAGGAGGAACATCTCATGGCTCTCGTCCTCGACAGGGCCTTTTTCCGAAAAGGCACACGTCCGGCTCCTTGTCCCACACGGAAGTTGGCACCCCTGAAGGATGTTGCTGGTCTTCACCGTCCCCCTGCAGCCTATTCACAGGCACAACAGGATCTGGGACCCGGGCTTGCCCAGAGGAGGAACATCTCATGGCTCTCGTCCTCGGCAGAGCCTATTTCCGAAAAGGCACACGTCCGGCTCCTTGTCCCACACGGAAGGTGGCAGCCCTGAAAGCTGTTGCTGGTCTTCACCGTCCCCCTGCAGCCTATTCACAGGTACAACAGGATTCAGGACCCGGGCTTGCCCAGAGGAGGAACATCTCATGGCTCTTGTCCTCGGCAGAGCCTCTTCCCGAAAAGACACACGTCCGGCTCCTTGTCCCACACGGAAGGTGGCAGGCCGGAAAGCTGTTGCTGGTCTTCACCGTCCCCCTGCAGCCTATTCACAGGTACTACAGGATCTGGGACCCGGGCTTGCCCAGAGGAGGAACATCTCATGGCTCTCGTCCTCGGCAGGGCCTGTTTCCGAAAAGGCACACGTCCGGCTCCTTGTCCCACACGGAAGGTGTCAGGCCGGAAAGATGTTGCTGGTCTTCACCGTCCCCCTGCAGCCTATTCACAGGCACAACAGGATCTGGGACCCGGGCTTGCCCAGAGGAGGAAAATCTCATGGCTCTCGTCCTCGGCAGGGCCACTTTTCGAAAAGGCACACGTCCGGCTCCTTGTCCCACAAGGAAGGTGGCAGGCTGGAAAGATGTTGCTGGTCTTCACCGTCCCCCTGCAGCCTATTCACAGGCACAACAGGATCTGGGACTGGGGCTTGCCCAGAGGAGGAACATCTCATAGCTCTCGTCCTCGGCAGTGCCTGATTCTGGAAAGGCACACGTCCGGCTCCGTGTTCCACAAGGAAGGTGGCAGCCCTGAAAGCTGTTGCTGGTCTTCACCATCCCCCTGCAGCCTATTCACAGGCACAAAAGGATCTTGGACCCGAGCTTGCCCAGAGGAGGAACATCTCATGGCTCTCGTCCTCAGCAGAACCTGTTTCGGAAACGGCACACATCCTGCAACTTGTCAGAAAAGGTTTACAGTTAGGGGTTAGGGTTAGGGTTAGGGTTAGGGTTGGGGTTAGGGATAGGGTTAGGGTTAGGGTTAGGGTTAGGGGTTAGGGTTAGGGTTAGGGTTAGGGTGTTGGGGTTAGGCTTAGGGTTAGTGTTAGGGTCAGGGTTAGGGTTAGGGTTAGGGTCCATTATGGTTAGGGTTAGGGTTAGGGGTTAGGGTTAGGGTTAGGGTTAGGTGTTAGGGTGAGTGTTAGGGTTAGGTGGTTAGGGTTACGGTTAGGGTTAGGGGTTAGGGTTAGGGTTAGAGTTAGGAGATAGGGTCAGGGTTAGGGTTACAGTTAGGGTTAGGGTTAGGGTTTAGGGTTAGGGTTAGTGTTAAGGGCTTAGGGTTAGGGTTAGGGTTAGGGTCGTTAGGGATGGGCTTAGGGTTAGGGTTAGGGGTTAGGGTTAGGGTTAGGGTCAGGGTTAGTCTCTCGTCCTCGGCAGAGCCTGATTCCGAAAAGGCACACGTCCGGCTCCTTGTCCCACACGGAAGGTGGCAGCCCTGAAAGCTGTTGCTGGTCTTCACTGCCCCCCTTCAGCCTATTCACAGGCACAACAGGATCTGGGACCCGGGCTTGCCCAGCGGAGAAACATCTCATGGCTCTCGTCCTCGGCAGGGCCTCTTTTCGAAAAGGCACACGTCCGGCTCCTTGTCCCACAAGGAAGGTGGCAGCCCTGAAAGCTGTTGCTGGTCTTCACCGTCCCCCTGCAGCCTATTCACAGGCACAACAGGATCTGGGACCCGGGCTTGCCCAGAGGAGGAACATCTCATGGCTCTCGTCCTCGGTAGAGTCTGATTCTGGAAAGGCACACGTCCGGCTCCTTGTCCCACACGGAAGGTGGCAGGCCGGAAAGATGTTGCTGGTCTTCACCGTCCCCCTGCAGCCTATTCACAGGCACAACAGGATCTGGGACCCGGGCTTGCCCAGAGGAGGAACATCTCATGGCTCTCGTCCTCGGCAGAGCCTGATTCTGGAAAGGCACACGTCCGGCTCCGTGTCCCACACGGAAGTGGCAGCCCTGAAAGCTGTTGCTGGTCTTCACCGTCCCCCTGCAGCCTATTCACAGGCACAACAGGATCTGGGACCCGGGCTTGCCCCGAGGAGGAACATCTCATGGCTCTCGTCCTCGGCAGAGCCTGATTCCGGAAAGGCACACGTCCGGCTCCTTGTCCCACACGGAAGGTGGCAGCCCTGAAAGATGTTGCTGGTCTTCACCGTCCCCCTGCAGCCTATTCACAGGCACAACAGGATCTGGGATACGGGCTTGCCCAGAGGAGGAAAATCTCATGGCTCTCGTCCTCAGCAGAACCTGTTTCGGAAATGGCACACATCCTGCAACTTGTCAGAAAAGGTTTACAGTTAGGGGTTAGGGTTGGGGTTAGGGGTTAGGGTTAGGTTAGGGTTAGGGTTGGGATTAGGGTTAGGGTTAGGGTTAGGGTTACAGTTAGGGTTAGGGTTAGGGTTTAGGGTTAGGGTTACTGTTAAGGGCTTAGGGTTAGGGTTAGGGTTAGGGTCGTTAGGGATGGGCTTAGGGTTAGGGTTAGGGGTTAGGGTTAGGGTTAGGGTCAGGGTTAGTCTCTCGTCCTCGGCAGAGCCTGTTTCCGAAAAGGCACACGTCCGGCTCCTTGTCCCACACGGAAGGTGGCAGCCCTGAAAGCTGTTGCTGGTCTTCACCGTCCCCCTGCAGCTTATTCACAGGTGCAACAGGATCTGGGACCCGGGCTTGCCCAGAGGAGGAACATCTCATGTCTCTCGTCCTCGGCAGAGCCTGATTCCGGAAAGGCACACGTCCGGCTCCTTGTCCCACACGGAATGTGGCAGCCCTGAAAGCTGTTGCTAGTCTTCACCGTCCCCCTGCAGCCTATTCACTGGCACAACAGGATCTGGGACCCGGGCTTGCCCAGAGGAGGAACATCTCATGGCTCTCGTCCTCGACAGGGCCTTTTTCCGAAAAGGCACACGTCCGGCTCCTTGTCCCACACGGAAGTTGGCACCCCTGAAGTATGTTGCTGGTCTTCACCGTCCCCCTGCAGCCTATTCACAGGCACAACAGGATCTGGGACCCGGGCTTGCCCAGAGGAGGAACATCTCATGGCTCTCGTCCTCGGCAGAGCCTATTTCCGAAAAGGCACACGTCCGGCTCCTTGTCCCACACGGAAGGTGGCAGCCCTGAAAGCTGTTGCTGGTCTTCACCGTCCCCCTGCAGCCTATTCACAGGTACAACAGGATTCAGGACCCGGGCTTGCCCAGAGGAGGAACATCTCATGGCTCTTGTCCTCGGCAGAGCCTCTTCCCGAAAAGACACACGTCCGGCTCCTTGTCCCACACGGAAGGTGGCAGGCCGGAAAGCTGTTGCTGGTCTTCACCGTCCCCCTGCAGCCTATTCACAGGTACTACAGGATCTGGGACCCGGGCTTGCCCAGAGGAGGAACATCTCATGTCTCTCGTCCTCGGCAGGACCTGTTTCCGAAAAGGCACACGTCCGGCTCCTTGTCCCACACGGAAGGTGTCAGGCCGGAAAGATGTTGCTGGTCTTCACCGTCCCCCTTCAGCCTATTCACAGGCACAACAGGATCTGGGAGCCGGGCTTGCCCAGAGGAGGAACATCTCATGGCTCTCGTCCTCGGCAGAGTCTATTTCCGAGAAGGCACATGTCCGGCTCCTTGTCCCACACGGAAGGTGGCAGGCTGGAAAGATGTTGCTGGTCTTCACCGTCCCCCTGCAGCCTATTCACAGGCACAACAGGATCTGGGACCCGGGCTTGCCCAGAGGAGGAAAATCTCATGGCTCTCGTCCTCGGCAGGGCCACTTTTCGAAAAGGCACACGTCCGGCTCCTTGTCCCACAAGGAAGGTGGCAGGCTGGAAAGATGTTGCTGGTCTTCACCGTCCCCCTGCAGCCTATTCACAGGCACAACAGGATCTGGGACTGGGGCTTGCCCAGAGGAGGAACATCTCATAGCTCTCGTCCTCGGCAGTGCCTGATTCTGGATAGGCACACGTCCGGCTCCGTGTTCCACAAGGAAGGTGGCAGCCCTGAAAGCTGTTGCTGGTCTTCACCGTCCCCCTGCAGCCTATTCACAGGCACAAAAGGATCTTGGACCCGAGCTTGCCCAGAGGAGGAACATCTCATGGCTCTCGTCCTCAGCAGAACCTGTTTCGGAAACGGCACACATCCTGCAACTTGTCAGAAAAGGTTTACAGTTAGGGGTTAGGGTTAGGGTTAGGGTTAGGGTTGGGGTTAGGGATAGGGTTAGGGTTAGGGTTAGGGTTAGGGGTTAGGGTTAGGGTTAGGGTTAGGGTGTTGGGGTTAGGCTTAGGGTTAGGGTTAGGGTCAGGGTTAGGGTTAGGGTTAGGGTCCATTAGGGTTAGGGTTAGGGTTAGGGGTTAGGGTTAGGGTTAGGGTTAGGGTCCATTAGGGTTAGGGTTAGGGTCGTTAGGGATGGGCTTAGGGTTAGGGTTAGGGGTTAGGGTTAGGGTTAGGGTCAGGGTTAGTCTCTCGTCCTCGGCAGAGCCTTTTTCCGAAAAGGCACACGTCCGGCTCCTTGTCCCACACGGAAGTTGGCACCCCTGAAGTATGTTGCTGGTCTTCACCGTCCCCCTGCAGCCTATTCACAGGCACAACAGGATCTGGGACCCGGGCTTGCCCAGAGGAGGAACATCTCATGGCTCTCGTCCTCGGCAGAGCCTATTTCCGAAAAGGCACACGTCCGGCTCCTTGTCCCACACGGAAGGTGGCAGCCCTGAAAGCTGTTGCTGGTCTTCACCGTCCCCCTGCAGCCTATTCACAGGTACAACAGGATTCAGGACCCGGGCTTGCCCAGAGGAGGAACATCTCATGGCTCTTGTCCTCGGCAGAGCCTCTTCCCGAAAAGACACACGTCCGGCTCCTTGTCCCACACGGAAGGTGGCAGGCCGGAAAGCTGTTGCTGGTCTTCACCGTCCCCCTGCAGCCTATTCACAGGTACTACAGGATCTGGGACCCGGGCTTGCCCAGAGGAGGAACATCTCATGTCTCTCGTCCTCGGCAGGACCTGTTTCCGAAAAGGCACACGTCCGGCTCCTTGTCCCACACGGAAGGTGTCAGGCCGGAAAGATGTTGCTGGTCTTCACCGTCCCCCTTCAGCCTATTCACAGGCACAACAGGATCTGGGAGCCGGGCTTGCCCAGAGGAGGAACATCTCATGGCTCTCGTCCTCGGCAGAGTCTATTTCCGAGAAGGCACATGTCCGGCTCCTTGTCCCACACGGAAGGTGGCAGGCTGGAAAGATGTTGCTGGTCTTCACCGTCCCCCTGCAGCCTATTCACAGGCACAACAGGATCTGGGACCCGGGCTTGCCCAGAGGAGGAAAATCTCATGGCTCTCGTCCTCGGCAGGGCCACTTTTCGAAAAGGCACACGTCCGGCTCCTTGTCCCACAAGGAAGGTGGCAGGCTGGAAAGATGTTGCTGGTCTTCACCGTCCCCCTGCAGCCTATTCACAGGCACAACAGGATCTGGGACTGGGGCTTGCCCAGAGGAGGAACATCTCATAGCTCTCGTCCTCGGCAGTGCCTGATTCTGGAAAGGCACACGTCCGGCTCCGTGTTCCACAAGGAAGGTGGCAGCCCTGAAAGCTGTTGCTGGTCTTCACCGTCCCCCTGCAGCCTATTCACAGGCACAAAAGGATCTTGGACCCGAGCTTGCCCAGAGGAGGAACATCTCATGGCTCTCGTCCTCAGCAGAACCTGTTTCGGAAACGGCACACATCCTGCAACTTGTCAGAAAAGGTTTACAGTTAGGGGTTAGGGTTAGGGTTAGGGTTAGGGTTGGGGTTAGGGATAGGGTTAGGGTTAGGGTTAGGGTTAGGGGTTAGGGTTAGGGTTAGGGTTAGGGTGTTGGGGTTAGGCTTAGGGTTAGGGTTAGGGTCAGGGTTAGGGTTAGGGTTAGGGTCCATTAGGGTTAGGGTTAGGGTTAGGGGTTAGGGTTAGGGTTAGGGTTAGGGTCCATTAGGGTTAGGGTTAGGGTCGTTAGGGATGGGTTTAGGGTTAGGGTTAGGGGTTAGGGTTAGGGTTAGGGTCAGGGTTAGTCTCTCGTCCTCGGCAGAGCCTGATTCCGAAAAGGCACACGTCCGGCTCCTTGTCCCACACGGAAGGTGGCAGCCCTGAAAGCTGTTGCTGGTCTTCACTGCCCCCCTTCAGCCTATTCACAGGCACAACAGGATCTGGGACCCGGGCTTGCCCAGCGGAGAAACATCTCATGGCTCTCGTCCTCGGCAGGGCCTCTTTTCGAAAAGGCACACGTCCGGCTCCTTGTCCCACAAGGAAGGTGGCAGCCCTGAAAGCTGTTGCTGGTCTTCACCGTCCCCCTGCAGCCTATTCACAGGCACAACAGGATCTGGGACCCGGGCTTGCCCAGAGGAGGAACATCTCATGGCTCTCGTCCTCGGTAGAGTCTGATTCTGGAAAGGCACACGTCCGGCTCCTTGTCCCACACGGAAGGTGGCAGGCCGGAAAGATGTTGCTGGTCTTCACCGTCCCCCTGCAGCCTATTCACAGGCACAACAGGATCTGGGACCCGGGCTTGCCCAGAGGAGGAACATCTCATGGCTCTCGTCCTCGGCAGAGCCTGATTCTGGAAAGGCACACGTCCGGCTCCGTGTCCCACACGGAAGTGGCAGCCCTGAAAGCTGTTGCTGGTCTTCACCGTCCCCCTGCAGCCTATTCACAGGCACAACAGGATCTGGGACCCGGGCTTGCCCCGAGGAGGAACATCTCATGGCTCTCGTCCTCGGCAGAGCCTGATTCCGGAAAGGCACACGTCCGGCTCCTTGTCCCACACGGAAGGTGGCAGCCCTGAAAGATGTTGCTGGTCTTCACCGTCCCCCTGCAGCCTATTCACAGGCACAACAGGATCTGGGATACGGGCTTGCCCAGAGGAGGAAAATCTC
This sequence comes from Astur gentilis, assembly GCF_929443795.1. NCBI lineage: Eukaryota > Metazoa > Chordata > Aves > Accipitriformes > Accipitridae > Astur > Astur gentilis. Next base: position 20,322 of record NW_026060780.1, read on the forward strand.
ATGGCTCTCGTCCTCAGCAGAACCTGTTTCGGAAATGGCACACATCCTGCAACTTGTCAGAAAAGGTTTACAGTTAGGGGTTAGGGTTGGGGTTAGGGGTTAGGGTTAGGTTAGGGTTAGGGTTGGGATTAGGGTTAGGGTTAGGGTTAGGGTTACAGTTAGGGTTAGGGTTAGGGTTTAGGGTTAGGGTTACTGTTAAGGGCTTAGGGTTAGGGTTAGGGTTAGGGTCGTTAGGGATGGGCTTAGGGTTAGGGTTAGGGGTTAGGGTTAGGGTTAGGGTCAGGGTTAGTCTCTCGTCCTCGGCAGAGCCTGTTTCCGAAAAGGCACACGTCCGGCTCCTTGTCCCACACGGAAGGTGGCAGCCCTGAAAGCTGTTGCTGGTCTTCACCGTCCCCCTGCAGCTTATTCACAGGTGCAACAGGATCTGGGACCCGGGCTTGCCCAGAGGAGGAACATCTCATGTCTCTCGTCCTCGGCAGAGCCTGATTCCGGAAAGGCACACGTCCGGCTCCTTGTCCCACACGGAATGTGGCAGCCCTGAAAGCTGTTGCTAGTCTTCACCGTCCCCCTGCAGCCTATTCACTGGCACAACAGGATCTGGGACCCGGGCTTGCCCAGAGGAGGAACATCTCATGGCTCTCGTCCTCGACAGGGCCTTTTTCCGAAAAGGCACACGTCCGGCTCCTTGTCCCACACGGAAGTTGGCACCCCTGAAGTATGTTGCTGGTCTTCACCGTCCCCCTGCAGCCTATTCACAGGCACAACAGGATCTGGGACCCGGGCTTGCCCAGAGGAGGAACATCTCATGGCTCTCGTCCTCGGCAGAGCCTATTTCCGAAAAGGCACACGTCCGGCTCCTTGTCCCACACGGAAGGTGGCAGCCCTGAAAGCTGTTGCTGGTCTTCACCGTCCCCCTGCAGCCTATTCACAGGTACAACAGGATTCAGGACCCGGGCTTGCCCAGAGGAGGAACATCTCATGGCTCTTGTCCTCGGCAGAGCCTCTTCCCGAAAAGACACACGTCCGGCTCCTTGTCCCACACGGAAGGTGGCAGGCCGGAAAGCTGTTGCTGGTCTTCACCGTCCCCCTGCAGCCTATTCACAGGTACTACAGGATCTGGGACCCGGGCTTGCCCAGAGGAGGAACATCTCATGTCTCTCGTCCTCGGCAGGACCTGTTTCCGAAAAGGCACACGTCCGGCTCCTTGTCCCACACGGAAGGTGTCAGGCCGGAAAGATGTTGCTGGTCTTCACCGTCCCCCTTCAGCCTATTCACAGGCACAACAGGATCTGGGAGCCGGGCTTGCCCAGAGGAGGAACATCTCATGGCTCTCGTCCTCGGCAGAGTCTATTTCCGAGAAGGCACATGTCCGGCTCCTTGTCCCACACGGAAGGTGGCAGGCTGGAAAGATGTTGCTGGTCTTCACCGTCCCCCTGCAGCCTATTCACAGGCACAACAGGATCTGGGACCCGGGCTTGCCCAGAGGAGGAAAATCTCATGGCTCTCGTCCTCGGCAGGGCCACTTTTCGAAAAGGCACACGTCCGGCTCCTTGTCCCACAAGGAAGGTGGCAGGCTGGAAAGATGTTGCTGGTCTTCACCGTCCCCCTGCAGCCTATTCACAGGCACAACAGGATCTGGGACTGGGGCTTGCCCAGAGGAGGAACATCTCATAGCTCTCGTCCTCGGCAGTGCCTGATTCTGGATAGGCACACGTCCGGCTCCGTGTTCCACAAGGAAGGTGGCAGCCCTGAAAGCTGTTGCTGGTCTTCACCGTCCCCCTGCAGCCTATTCACAGGCACAAAAGGATCTTGGACCCGAGCTTGCCCAGAGGAGGAACATCTCATGGCTCTCGTCCTCAGCAGAACCTGTTTCGGAAACGGCACACATCCTGCAACTTGTCAGAAAAGGTTTACAGTTAGGGGTTAGGGTTAGGGTTAGGGTTAGGGTTGGGGTTAGGGGTAGGGTTAGGGTTAGGGTTAGGGTTAGGGGTTAGGGTTAGGGTTAGGGTTAGGGTGTTGGGGTTAGGCTTAGGGTTAGGGTTAGGGTCAGGGTTAGGGTTAGGGTTAGGGTCCATTAGGGTTAGGGTTAGGGTTAGGGGTTAGGGTTAGGGTTAGGGTTAGGGTCCATTAGGGTTAGGGTTAGGGTCGTTAGGGATGGGCTTAGGGTTAGGGTTAGGGGTTAGGGTTAGGGTTAGGGTCAGGGTTAGTCTCTCGTCCTCGGCAGAGCCTTTTTCCGAAAAGGCACACGTCCGGCTCCTTGTCCCACACGGAAGTTGGCACCCCTGAAGTATGTTGCTGGTCTTCACCGTCCCCCTGCAGCCTATTCACAGGCACAACAGGATCTGGGACCCGGGCTTGCCCAGAGGAGGAACATCTCATGGCTCTCGTCCTCGGCAGAGCCTATTTCCGAAAAGGCACACGTCCGGCTCCTTGTCCCACACGGAAGGTGGCAGCCCTGAAAGCTGTTGCTGGTCTTCACCGTCCCCCTGCAGCCTATTCACAGGTACAACAGGATTCAGGACCCGGGCTTGCCCAGAGGAGGAACATCTCATGGCTCTTGTCCTCGGCAGAGCCTCTTCCCGAAAAGACACACGTCCGGCTCCTTGTCCCACACGGAAGGTGGCAGGCCGGAAAGCTGTTGCTGGTCTTCACCGTCCCCCTGCAGCCTATTCACAGGTACTACAGGATCTGGGACCCGGGCTTGCCCAGAGGAGGAACATCTCATGTCTCTCGTCCTCGGCAGGACCTGTTTCCGAAAAGGCACACGTCCGGCTCCTTGTCCCACACGGAAGGTGTCAGGCCGGAAAGATGTTGCTGGTCTTCACCGTCCCCCTTCAGCCTATTCACAGGCACAACAGGATCTGGGAGCCGGGCTTGCCCAGAGGAGGAACATCTCATGGCTCTCGTCCTCGGCAGAGTCTATTTCCGAGAAGGCACATGTCCGGCTCCTTGTCCCACACGGAAGGTGGCAGGCTGGAAAGATGTTGCTGGTCTTCACCGTCCCCCTGCAGCCTATTCACAGGCACAACAGGATCTGGGACCCGGGCTTGCCCAGAGGAGGAAAATCTCATGGCTCTCGTCCTCGGCAGGGCCACTTTTCGAAAAGGCACACGTCCGGCTCCTTGTCCCACAAGGAAGGTGGCAGGCTGGAAAGATGTTGCTGGTCTTCACCGTCCCCCTGCAGCCTATTCACAGGCACAACAGGATCTGGGACTGGGGCTTGCCCAGAGGAGGAACATCTCATAGCTCTCGTCCTCGGCAGTGCCTGATTCTGGAAAGGCACACGTCCGGCTCCGTGTTCCACAAGGAAGGTGGCAGCCCTGAAAGCTGTTGCTGGTCTTCACCGTCCCCCTGCAGCCTATTCACAGGCACAAAAGGATCTTGGACCCGAGCTTGCCCAGAGGAGGAACATCTCATGGCTCTCGTCCTCAGCAGAACCTGTTTCGGAAACGGCACACATCCTGCAACTTGTCAGAAAAGGTTTACAGTTAGGGGTTAGGGTTAGGGTTAGGGTTAGGGTTGGGGTTAGGGATAGGGTTAGGGTTAGGGTTAGGGTTAGGGGTTAGGGTTAGGGTTAGGGTTAGGGTGTTGGGGTTAGGCTTAGGGTTAGGGTTAGGGTCAGGGTTAGGGTTAGGGTTAGGGTCCATTAGGGTTAGGGTTAGGGTTAGGGGTTAGGGTTAGGGTTAGGGTTAGGGTCCATTAGGGTTAGGGTTAGGGTCGTTAGGGATGGGTTTAGGGTTAGGGTTAGGGGTTAGGGTTAGGGTTAGGGTCAGGGTTAGTCTCTCGTCCTCGGCAGAGCCTGATTCCTAAAAGGCACACGTCCGGCTCCTTGTCCCACACGGAAGGTGGCAGCCCTGAAAGCTGTTGCTGGTCTTCACCGTCCCCCTGCAGCCTATTCACAGGCACAACAGGATCTGGGACCCGGGCTTGCCCAGCGGAGAAACATCTCATGGCTCTCGTCCTCGGCAGGGCCTCTTTTCGAAAAGGCACACGTCCGGCTCCTTGTCCCACAAGGAAGGTGGCAGCCCTGAAAGCTGTTGCTGGTCTTCACCGTCCCCCTGCAGCCTATTCACAGGCACAACAGGATCTGGGACCCGGGCTTGCCCAGAGGAGGAACATCTCATGGCTCTCGTCCTCGGTAGAGTCTGATTCTGGAAAGGCACACGTCCGGCTCCTTGTCCCACACGGAAGGTGGCAGGCCGGAAAGATGTTGCTGGTCTTCACCGTCCCCCTGCAGCCTATTCACAGGCACAACAGGATCTGGGACCCGGGCTTGCCCAGAGGAGGAAAATCTCATGGCTCTCGTCCTCGGCAGGGCCACTTTTCGAAAAGGCACACGTCCGGCTCCTTGTCCCACAAGGAAGGTGGCAGGCTGGAAAGATGTTGCTGGTCTTCACCGTCCCCCTGCAGCCTATTCACAGGCACAACAGGATCTGGGACTGGGGCTTGCCCAGAGGAGGAACATCTCATAGCTCTCGTCCTCGGCAGTGCCTGATTCTGGAAAGGCACACGTCCGGCTCCGTGTTCCACAAGGAAGGTGGCAGCCCTGAAAGCTGTTGCTGGTCTTCACCGTCCCCCTGCAGCCTATTCACAGGCACAAAAGGATCTTGGACCCGAGCTTGCCCAGAGGAGGAACATCTCATGGCTCTCGTCCTCAGCAGAACCTGTTTCGGAAACGGCACACATCCTGCAACTTGTCAGAAAAGGTTTACAGTTAGGGGTTAGGGTTAGGGTTAGGGTTAGGGTTAGGGTTAGGGATAGGGTTAGGGTTAGGGTTAGGGTTAGGGGTTAGGGTTAGGGTTAGGGTTAGGGTGTTGGGGTTAGGCTTAGGGTTAGGGTTAGGGTCAGGGTTAGGGTTAGGGTTAGGGTCCATTAGGGTTAGGGTTAGGGTTAGGGGTTAGGGTTAGGGTTAGGGTTAGGGTCCATTAGGGTTAGGGTTAGGGTCGTTAGGGATGGGTTTAGGGTTAGGGTTAGGGGTTAGGGTTAGGGTTAGGGTCAGGGTTAGTCTCTCGTCCTCGGCAGAGCCTGATTCCTAAAAGGCACACGTCCGGCTCCTTGTCCCACACGGAAGGTGGCAGCCCTGAAAGCTGTTGCTGGTCTTCACCGTCCCCCTGCAGCCTATTCACAGGCACAACAGGATCTGGGACCCGGGCTTGCCCAGCGGAGAAACATCTCATGGCTCTCGTCCTCGGCAGGGCCTCTTTTCGAAAAGGCAGACGTCCGGCTCCTTGTCCCACAAGGAAGGTGGCAGCCCTGAAAGCTGTTGCTGGTCTTCACCGTCCCCCTGCAGCCTATTCACAGGCACAACAGGATCTGGGACCCGGGCTTGCCCAGAGGAGGAACATCTCATGGCTCTCGTCCTCGGTAGAGTCTGATTCTGGAAAGGCACACGTCCGGCTCCTTGTCCCACACGGAAGGTGGCAGGCCGGAAAGATGTTGCTGGTCTTCACCGTCCCCCTGCAGCCTATTCACAGGCACAACAGGATCTGGGACCCGGGCTTGCCCAGAGGAGGAACATCTCATGGCTCTCGTCCTCGGCAGAGCCTGATTCTGGAAAGGCACACGTCCGGCTCCGTGTCCCACACGGAAGTGGCAGCCCTGAAAGCTGTTGCTGGTCTTCACCGTCCCCCTGCAGCCTATTCACAGGCACAACAGGATCTGGGACCCGGGCTTGCCCCGAGGAGGAACATCTCATGGCTCTCGTCCTCGGCAGAGCCTGATTCCGAAAAGGCACACGTCCGGCTCCTTGTCCCACACGGAAGGTGGCAGCCCTGAAAGCTGTTGCTGGTCTTCACCGTCCCCCTGCAGCCTATTCACAGGCACAACAGGATCTGGGATACGGGCTTGCCCAGAGGAGGAAAATCTCATGGCTCTCGTCCTCAGCAGAACCTGTTTCGGAAACGGCACACATCCTGCAACTTGTCAGAAAAGGTTTACAGTTAGGGGTTAGGGTTAGGGTTAGGGTTAGGGTTGGGGTTAGGGTTAGGGTTAGGGTTAGGGGTTAGGGTTAGGGTTAGGGTTAGGGGGTTAGGGTTAGGCTTAGGGTTAGGGTTAGGGTCAGTGTTAGGGTTAGGGTTAGGGCCATTAGGGTTAGGGTTAGGGTTAGGGTCCATTAGGGTAGGGGTTAGGGTTAGGGGTTAGGGTTACGTGTTAGGGTGAGTGTTAGGGTTAGGTGGTTAGGGTTACGGTTAGGAGTTAGGGTCCGGGTTAGGGTTACAGTTAGTGTTAGGGTTAGGGTTTAGGGTTAGGGTTAGTGTTAAGGGCTTAGGGTTAGGGTTAGGGTTAGGGTCAGGGTTAGTCTCTCGTCCTCGGCAGAGCCTGTTTCCGAAAAGGCACACGTCCGGCTCCTTGTCCCACACGGAAGGTGGCAGCCCTGAAAGCTTTTGCTGGTCTTCACCGTCCCCCTGCAGCTTATTCACAGGTACAACAGGATCTGGGACCCGGGCTTGCCCAGAGGAGGAACATCTCATGTCTCTCGTCTCGGCAGAGCATGATTCCGGAAAGGCACAAGTCCGGCTCCTTGTCCCACACGGAAGGTGGCAGCCCTGAAAGCTGTTGCTGGTCTTCACCGTCCCCCTGCAGCCTATTCACAGGCACAACAGGATCTGGGACCCGGGCTTGCCCAGAGGAGGAACATCTCATGTCTCTCGTCCTCGGCAGGGCCTGTTTCCGAAAAGGCACACGTCCGGCTCCTTGTCCCACACGGAAGTTGGCACCCCTGAAGGATGTTGCTGGTCTTCACCGTCCCCCTGCAGCCTATTCAGAGGCACAACAGTATTCAGGACCCGGGAACGCCCAGAGGAGGAAAATATCATGGCTCTTGTCCTCGGCAGAGCCTCTTCCCGAAAAGGCACACGACCGGCTCCTTGTCCCACACGGAAGGTGCCAGCCCTGAAAGCTGTTGCTGGTCCTCACCGCCCCCCTGCAGCCTATTCACAGGCACAACAGGATCTGGGACCCGGGCTTGCCCAGCGGAGGAACACCTCATGGCTCTCGTCCTCGGCAGGGCCTCTTTTCGAAAAGGCACACCTCCGGCTCCTTGTCCCACAAGGAAGGTGGCAGCCCTGAAAGCTGTTGCTGGTCTTCACCGTCCCCCTGCAGCCTATTCACAGGCACAACAGGATCTGGGACCCGGGCTTGCCCAGAGGAGGAACATCTCATGGCTCTCGTCCTCGGTAGAGTCTGATTCTGGAAAGGCACACGTCCGGCTCCTTGTCCCACACGGAAGGTGGCAGGCCGGAAAGATGTTGCTGGTCTTCACCGTCCCCCTGCAGCCTATTCACAGGCACAACAGGATTCAGGACCCGGGCTTGCCCAGAGGAGGAACATCTCATGGCTCTCGTCCTCGGCAGAGCCTGATTCTGGAAAGGCACACGTCCGGCTCCGTGTCCCACACGGAAGTGGCAGCCCTGAAAGCTGTTGCTGGTCTTCACCGTCCCCCTGCAGCCTATTCACAGGCACAACAGGATCTGGGATACGGGCTTGCCCAGAGGAGGAAAATCTCATGGCTCTCGTCCTCAGCAGAACCTGTTTCGGAAACGGCACACATCCTGCAACTTGTCAGAAAAGGTTTACAGTTAGGGGTTAGGGTTAGGGTTAGGGTTAGGGTTGGGGTTAGGGTTAGGGTTAGGGTTAGGGGTTAGGGTTAGGGTTAGGGTTAGGGGGTTAGGGTTAGGCTTAGGGTTAGGGTTAGGGTCAGTGTTAGGGTTAGGGTTAGGGCCATTAGGGTTAGGGTTAGGGTTAGGGTCCATTAGGGTAGGGGTTAGGGTTAGGGGTTAGGGTTACGTTTTAGGGTGAGTGTTAGGGTTAGGTGGTTAGGGTTACGGTTAGGAGTTAGGGTCCGGGTTAGGGTTACAGTTAGTGTTAGGGTTAGGGTTTAGGGTTAGGGTTAGTGTTAAGGGCTTAGGGTTAGGGTTAGGGTTAGGGTCAGGGTTAGTCTCTCGTCCTCGGCAGAGCCTGTTTCCGAAAAGGCACACGTCCGGCTCCTTGTCCCACACGGAAGGTGGCAGCCCTGAAAGCTTTTGCTGGTCTTCACCGTCCCCCTGCAGCTTATTCACAGGTACAACAGGATCTGGGACCCGGGCTTGCCCAGAGGAGGAACATCTCATGTCTCTCGTCTCGGCAGAGCCTGATTCCGGAAAGGCACAAGTCCGGCTCCTTGTCCCACACGGAGGGTGGCAGCCCTGAAAGCTGTTGCTGGTCTTCACCGTCCCCCTGCAGCCTATTCACAGGCACAACAGGATTCACGATGCGGGCTTGCCCCGAGGAGGACCATCTCATGGCTCTCATCCTCGGCAGGACCTGTTTCCGAAAAGACACACATCCAGCTCCTTGTCCCACACGGAAGTTGGCAGCCCTGAAAGCTGTTGCTGGTCTTCACCGTCCCCCTGCAGCCTATTCACAGGCACAACAGGATCAGGGATACGGGATTGCCCACAGGAGGAAAATCTCATGGCTCTCGTCCTCAGCAGAACCTGTTTCGGAAATGGCACACATCCTGCAACTTGTCAGAAAAGGTTTACAGTTAGGGGTTAGGGTTGGGGTTAGGGGTTAGGGTTACAGTTAGGGTTAGGGTTAGGGTTTAGGGTTAGGGTTACTGTTAAGGGCTTAGGGTTAGGGTTAGGGTTAGGGTCGTTAGGGATGGGCTTAGGGTTAGGGTTAGGGGTTAGGGTTAGGGTTAGGGTCAGGGTTAGTCTCTCGTCCTCGGCAGAGCCTGTTTCCGAAAAGGCACACGTCCGGCTCCTTGTCCCACACGGAAGGTGGCAGCCCTGAAAGCTGTTGCTGGTCTTCACCGTCCCCCTGCAGCTTATTCACAGGTGCAACAGGATCTGGGACCCGGGCTTGCCCAGAGGAGGAACATCTCATGTCTCTCGTCCTCGGCAGAGCCTGATTCCGGAAAGGCACACGTCCGGCTCCTTGTCCCACACGGAATGTGGCTGCCCTGAAAGCTGTTGCTAGTCTTCACCGTCCCCCTGCAGCCTATTCACTGGCACAACAGGATCTGGGACGCGGGCTTGCCCAGAGGAGGAACATCTCATGGCTCTCGTCCTCGACAGGGCCTTTTTCCGAAAAGGCACACGTCCGGCTCCTTGTCCCACACGGAAGTTGGCACCCCTGAAGGATGTTGCTGGTCTTCACCGTCCCCCTGCAGCCTATTCACAGGCACAACAGGATCTGGGACCCGGGCTTGCCCAGAGGAGGAACATCTCATGGCTCTCGTCCTCGGCAGAGCCTATTTCCGAAAAGGCACACGTCCGGCTCCTTGTCCCACACGGAAGGTGGCAGCCCTGAAAGCTGTTGCTGGTCTTCACCGTCCCCCTGCAGCCTATTCACAGGTACAACAGGATTCAGGACCCGGGCTTGCCCAGAGGAGGAACATCTCATGGCTCTTGTCCTCGGCAGAGCCTCTTCCCGAAAAGACACACGTCCGGCTCCTTGTCCCACACGGAAGGTGGCAGGCCGGAAAGCTGTTGCTGGTCTTCACCGTCCCCCTGCAGCCTATTCACAGGTACTACAGGATCTGGGACCCGGGCTTGCCCAGAGGAGGAACATCTCATGTCTCTCGTCCTCGGCAGGGCCTGTTTCCGAAAAGGCACACGTCCGGCTCCTTGTCCCACACGGAAGGTGTCAGGCCGGAAAGATGTTGCTGGTCTTCACCGTCCCCCTTCAGCCTATTCACAGGCACAAAAGGATCTGGGAGCCGGGCTTGCCCAGAGGAGGAACATCTCATGGCTCTCGTCCTCGGCAGAGTCTATTTCCGAGAAGGCACATGTCCGGCTCCTTGTCCCACACGGAAGGTGGCAGGCTGGAAAGATGTTGCTGGTCTTCACCGTCCCCCTGCAGCCTATTCACAGGCACAACAGGATCTGGGACCCGGGCTTGCCCAGAGGAGGAAAATCTCATGGCTCTCGTCCTCGGCAGGGCCACTTTTCGAAAAGGCACACGTCCGGCTCCTTGTCCCACAAGGAAGGTGGCAGGCTGGAAAGATGTTGCTGGTCTTCACCGTCCCCCTGCAGCCTATTCACAGACACAACAGGATCTGGGACCGGGGCTTGCCCAGAGGAGGAACATCTCATAGCTCTCGTCCTCGGCAGTGCCTGATTCTGGAAAGGCACACGTCCGGCTCCGTGTTCCACAAGGAAGGTGGCAGCCCTGAAAGCTGTTGCTGGTCTTCACCGTCCCCCTGCAGCCTATTCACAGGCACAAAAGGATCTTGGACCCGAGCTTGCCCAGAGGAGGAACATCTCATGGCTCTCGTCCTCAGCAGAACCTGTTTCGGAAACGGCACACATCCTGCAACTTGTCAGAAAAGGTTTACAGTTAGGGGTTAGGGTTAGGGTTAGGGTTAGGGTTGGGGTTAGGGATAGGGTTAGGGTTAGGGTTAGGGTTAGGGGTTAGGGTTAGGGTTAGGGTTAGGGTGTTGGGGTTAGGCTTAGGGTTAGGGTTAGGGTCAGGGTTAGGGTTAGGGTTAGGGTCCATTAGGGTTAGGGTTAGGGTTAGGGGTTAGGGTTAGGGTTAGGGTTAGGTGTTAGGGTGAGTGTTAGGGTTAGGTGGTTAGGGTTACGGTTAGGGTTAGGGGTTAGGGTTAGGGTTAGAGTTAGGAGATAGGGTCAGGGTTAGGGTTACAGTTAGGGTTAGGGTTAGGGTTTAGGGTTAGGGTTAGTGTTAAGGGCTTAGGGTTAGGGTTAGGGTTAGGGTCGTTAGGGATGGGCTTAGGGTTAGGGTTAGGGGTTAGGGTTAGGGTTAGGGTCAGGGTTAGTCTCTCGTCCTCGGCAGAGCCTGATTCCGAAAAGGCACACGTCCGGCTCCTTGTCCCACACGGAAGGTGGCAGCCCTGAAAGCTGTTGCTGGTCTTCACTGCCCCCCTTCAGCCTATTCACAGGCACAACAGGATCTGGGACCCGGGCTTGCCCAGCGGAGAAACATCTCATGGCTCTCGTCCTCGGCAGGGCCTCTTTTCGAAAAGGCACACGTCCGGCTCCTTGTCCCACAAGGAAGGTGGCAGCCCTGAAAGCTGTTGCTGGTCTTCACCGTCCCCCTGCAGCCTATTCACAGGCACAACAGGATTCACGATGCGGGCTTGCCCCGAGGAGGAACATCTCATGGCTCTCGTCCTCGGTAGAGTCTGATTCTGGAAAGGCACACGTCCGGCTCCTTGTCCCACACGGAAGGTGGCAGGCCGGAAAGATGTTGCTGGTCTTCACCGTCCCCCTGCAGCCTATTCACAGGCACAACAGGATCTGGGACCCGGGCTTGCCCAGAGGAGGAACATCTCATGGCTCTCGTCCTCGGCAGAGCCTGATTCTGGAAAGGCACACGTCTGGCTCCGTGTCCCACACGGAAGTGGCAGCCCTGAAAGCTGTTGCTGGTCTTCACCGTCCCCCTGCAGCCTATTCACAGGCACAACAGGATCTGGGACCCGGGCTTGCCCCGAGGAGGAACATCTCATGGCTCTCGTCCTCGGCAGAGCCTGATTCCGGAAAGGCACACGTCCGGCTCCTTGTCCCACACGGAAGGTGGCAGCCCTGAAAGATGTTGCTGGTCTTCACCGTCCCCCTGCAGCCTATTCACAGGCACAACAGGATCTGGGATACGGGCTTGCCCAGAGGAGGAAAATCTCATGGCTCTCGTCTTCAGCAGAACCTGTTTCGGAAATGGCACACATCCTGCAACTTGTCAGAAAAGGTTTACAGTTAGGGGTTAGGGTTGGGGTTAGGGGTTAGGGTTAGGTTAGGGTTAGGGTTGGGATTAGGGTTAGGGTTAGGGTTAGGGTTTAGGGTTAGGGTTACTGTTAAGGGCTTAGGGTTAGGGTTAGGGTTAGGGTCGTTAGGGATGGGCTTAGGGTTAGGGTTAGGGGTTAGGGTTAGGGTTAGGGTCAGGGTTAGTCTCTCGTCCTCGGCAGAGCCTGTTTCCGAAAAGGCACACGTCCGGCTCCTTGTCCCACACGGAAGGTGGCAGCCCTGAAAGCTGTTGCTGGTCTTCACCGTCCCCCTGAAGCTTATTCACAGGTGCAACAGGATCTGGGACCCGGGCTTGCCCAGAGGAGGAACATCTCATGTCTCTCGTCCTCGGCAGAGCCTGATTCCGGAAAGGCACACGTCCGGCTCCTTGTCCCACACGGAATGTGGCAGCCCTGAAAGCTGTTGCTAGTCTTCACCGTCCCCCTGCAGCCTATTCACTGGCACAACAGGATCTGGGACCCGGGCTTGCCCAGAGGAGGAACATCTCATGGCTCTCGTCCTCGACAGGGCCTTTTTCCGAAAAGGCACACGTCCGGCTCCTTGTCCCACACGGAAGTTGGCACCCCTGAAGGATGTTGCTGGTCTTCACCGTCCCCCTGCAGCCTATTCACAGGCACAACAGGATCTGGGACCCGGGCTTGCCCAGAGGAGGAACATCTCATGGATCTCGTCCTCGGCAGAGCCTCTTTCCGAAAAGGCACACGTCCGGCTCCTTGTCCCACACGGAAGGTGGCAGCCCTGAAAGCTGTTGCTGGTCTTCACCGTCCCCCTGCAGCCTATTCACAGGTACAACAGGATTCAGGACCCGGGCTTGCCCAGAGGAGGAACATCTCATGGCTCTTGTCCTCGGCAGAGCCTCTTCCCGAAAAGACACACGTCCGGCTCCTTGTCCCACAAGGAAGGTGGCAGGCCGGAAAGCTGTTGCTGGTCTTCACCGTCCCCCTGCAGCCTATTCACAGGTACTACAGGATCTGGGACCCGGGCTTGCCCAGAGGAGGAACATCTCATGTCTCTCGTCCTCGGCAGGGCCTGTTTCCGAAAAGGCACACGTCCGGCTCCTTGTCCCACACGGAAGGTGTCAGGCCGGAAAGATGTTGCTGGTCTTCACCGTCCCCCTTCAGCCTATTCACAGGCACAACAGGATCTGGGAGCCGGGCTTGCCCAGAGGAGGAACATCTCATGGCTCTCGTCCTCGGCAGAGTCTATTTCCGAGAAGGCACATGTCCGGCTCCTTGTCCCACACGGAAGGTGGCAGGCTGGAAAGATGTTGCTGGTCTTCACCGTCCCCCTGCAGCCTATTCACAGGCACAACAGGATCTGGGACCCGGGCTTGCCCAGAGGAGGAAAATCTCATGGCTCTCGTCCTCGGCAGGGCCACTTTTCGAAAAGGCACACGTCCGGCTCCTTGTCCCACAAGGAAGGTGGCAGGCTGGAAAGATGTTGCTGGTCTTCACCGTCCCCCTGCAGCCTATTCACAGGCACAACAGGATCTGGGACTGGGGCTTGCCCAGAGGAGGAACATCTCATAGCTCTCGTCCTCGGCAGTGCCTGATTCTGGAAAGGCACACGTCCGGCTCCGTGTTCCACAAGGAAGGTGGCAGCCCTGAAAGCTGTTGCTGGTCTTCACCGTCCCCCTGCAGCCTATTCACAGGCACAAAAGGATCTTGGACCCGAGCTTGCCCACAGGAGGAACATCTCATGGCTCTCGTCCTCAGCAGAACCTGTTTCGGAAACGGCACACATCCTGCAACTTGTCAGAAAAGGTTTACAGTTAGGGGTTAGGGTTAGGGTTAGGGTTAGGGTTGGGGTTAGGGATAGGGTTATGGTTAGGGTTAGGGTTAGGGGTTAGGGTTAGGGTTAGGGTTAGGGTGTTGGGGTTAGGCTTAGGGTTAGGGTTAGGGTCAGGGTTAGGGTTAGGGTTAGGGTCCATTAGGGTTAGGGTTAGGGTTAGGGGTTAGGGTTAGGGTTAGGGTTAGGGTCCATTAGGGTTAGGGTTAGGGTTAGGGATTAGGATTAGGGTTAGGGTTAGGTGTTAGGGTGAGTGTTAGGGTTAGGTGGTTAGGGTTACGGTTAGGGTTAGGGGTTAGGGTTAGGGTTAGAGTTAGGAGATAGGGTCAGGGTTAGGGTTACAGTTAGGGTTAGGGTTAGGGTTTAGGGTTAGGGTTAGTGTTAAGGGCTTAGGGTTAGGGTTAGGGTTAGGGTCGTTAGGGATGGGCTTAGGGTTAGGGTTAGGGGTTAGGGTTAGGGTTAGGGTCAGGGTTAGTCTCTCGTCCTCGGCAGAGCCTGATTCCGAAAAGGCACACGTCCGGCTCCTTGTCCCACACGGAAGGTGGCAGCCCTGAAAGCTGTTGCTGGTCTTCACCGTCCCCCTGCAGCCTATTCACAGGCACAACAGGATCTGGGACCCGGGCTTGCCCAGCGGAGAAACATCTCATGGCTCTCGTCCTCGGCAGGGCCTCTTTTCGAAAAGGCACACGTCCGGCTCCTTGTCCCACAAGGAAGGTGGCAGCCCTGAAAGCTGTTGCTGGTCTTCACCGTCCCCCTGCAGCCTATTCACAGGCACAACAGGATCTGGGACCCGGGCTTGCCCAGAGGAGGAACATCTCATGGCTCTCGTCCTCGGTAGAGTCTGATTCTGGAAAGGCACACGTCCGGCTCCTTGTCCCACACGGAAGGTGGCAGGCCGGAAAGATGTTGCTGGTCTTCACCGTCCCCCTGCAGCCTATTCACAGGCACAACAGGATCTGGGACCCGGGCTTGCCCAGAGGAGGAACATCTCATGGCTCTCGTCCTCGGCAGAGCCTGATTCTGGAAAGGCACACGTCCGGCACCGTGTCCCACACGGAAGTGGCAGCCCTGAAAGCTGTTGCTGGTCTTCACCGTCCCCCTGCAGCCTATTCACAGGCACAACAGGATCTGGGACCCGGGCTTGCCCCGAGGAGGAACATCTCATGGCTCTCGTTCTCGGCAGAGCCTGATTCCGGAAAGGCACACGTCCGGCTCCTTGTCCCACACGGAAGGTGGCAGCCCTGAAAGATGTTGCTGGTCTTCACCGTCCCCCTGCAGCCTATTCACAGGCACAACAGGATCTGGGATACGGGCTTGCCCAGAGGAGGAAAATCTCATGGCTCTCGTCCTCAGCAGAACCTGTTTCGGAAACGGCACACATCCTGCAACTTGTCAGAAAAGGTTTACAGTTAGGGGTTAGGGTTAGGGTTAGGGTTAGGGTTGGGGTTAGGGTTAGGGTTAGGGTTAGGGGTTAGGGTTAGGGTTAGGGTTAGGGGGTTAGGGTTAGGCTTAGGGTTAGGGTTAGGGTCAGTGTTAGGGTTAGGGTTAGGGCCATTAGGGTTAGGGTTAGGGTTAGGGTCCATTAGGGTAGGGGTTAGGGTTAGGGGTTAGGGTTACGTGTTAGGGTGAGTGTTAGGGTTAGGTGGTTAGGGTTACGGTTAGGAGTTAGGGTCCGGGTTAGGGTTACAGTTAGTGTTAGGGTTAGGGTTTAGGGTTAGGGTTAGTGTTAAGGGCTTAGGGTTAGGGTTAGGGTTAGGGTCAGGGTTAGTCTCTCGTCCTCGGCAGAGCCTGTTTCCGAAAAGGCACACGTCCGGCTCCTTGTCCCACACGGAAGGTGGCAGCCCTGAAAGCTTTTGCTGGTCTTCACCGTCCCCCTGCAGCTTATTCACAGGTACAACAGGATCTGGGACCCGGGCTTGCCCAGAGGAGGAACATCTCATGTCTCTCGTCTCGGCAAAGCCTGATTCCGGAAAGGCACAAGTCCGGCTCCTTGTCCCACACGGAGGGTGGCAGCCCTGAAAGCTGTTGCTGGTCTTCACCGTCCCCCTGCAGCCTATTCACAGGCACAACAGGATCAGGGATACGGGATTGCCCACAGGAGGAAAATCTCATGGCTCTCGTCCTCAGCAGAACCTGTTTCGGAAATGGCACACATCCTGCAACTTGTCAGAAAAGGTTTACAGTTAGGGGTTAGGGTTGGGGTTAGGGGTTAGGGTTGGGGTTAGGGTTAGGGTTGGGATTAGGGTTAGGGTTAGGGTTAGGGTTACAGTTAGGGTTAGGGTTAGGGTTTAGGGTTAGGGTTACTGTTAAGGGCTTAGGGTTAGGGTTAGGGTTAGGGTCGTTAGGGATGGGCTTAGGGTTAGGGTTAGGGGTTAGGGTTAGGGTTAGGGTCAGGGTTAGTCTCTCGTCCTCGGCAGAGCCTGTTTCCGAAAAGGCACACGTCCGGCTCCTTGTCCCACACGGAAGGTGGCAGCCCTGAAAGCTGTTGCTGGTCTTCACCGTCCCCCTGCAGCTTATTCACAGGTGCAACAGGATCTGGGACCCGGGCTTGCCCAGAGGAGGAACATCTCATGGCTCTCGTCCTCGACAGGGCCTTTTTCCGAAAAGGCACACGTCCGGCTCCTTGTCCCACACGGAAGTTGGCACCCCTGAAGGATGTTGCTGGTCTTCACCGTCCCCCTGCAGCCTATTCACAGGCACAACAGGATCTGGGACCCGGGCTTGCTCAGAGGAGGAACATCTCATGGCTCTCGTCCTCGGCAGAGCCTATTTCCGAAAAGGCACACGTCCGGCTCCTTGTCCCACACGGAAGGTGGCAGCCCTGAAAGCTGTTGCTGGTCTTCACCGTCCCCCTGCAGCCTATTCACAGGTACAACAGGATTCAGGACCCGGGCTTGCCCAGAGGAGGAACATCTCATGGCTCTTGTCCTCGGCAGAGCCTCTTCCCGAAAAGACACACGTCCGGCTCCTTGTCCCACACGGAAGGTGGCAGGCCGGAAAGCTGTTGCTGGTCTTCACCGTCCCCCTGCAGCCTATTCACAGGTACTACAGGATCTGGGACCCGGGCTTGCCCAGAGGAGGAACATCTCATGTCTCTCGTCCTCGGCAGGGCCTGTTTCCGAAAAGGCACACGTCCGGCTCCTTGTCCCACACGGAAGGTGTCAGGCCGGAAAGATGTTGCTGGTCTTCACCGTCCCCCTTCAGCCTATTCACAGGCACAACAGGATCTGGGAGCCGGGCTTGCCCAGAGGAGGAACATCTCATGGCTCTCGTCCTCGGCAGAGTCTATTTCCGAGAAGGCACATGTCCGGCTCCTTGTCCCACACGGAAGGTGGCAGGCTGGAAAGATGTTGCTGGTCTTCACCGTCCCCCTGCAGCCTATTCACAGGCACAACAGGATCTGGGACCCGGGCTTGCCCAGAGGAGGAAAATCTCATGGCTCTCGTCCTCGGCAGGGCCACTTTTCGAAAAGGCACACGTCCGGCTCCTTGTCCCACAAGGAAGGTGGCAGGCTGGAAAGATGTTGCTGGTCTTCACCGTCCCCCTGCAGCCTATTCACAGGCACAACAGGATCTGGGACCCGGGCTTGCCCAGAGGAGGAACATCTCATAGCTCTCGTCCTCGGCAGTGCCTGATTCTGGAAAGGCACACGTCCGGCTCCGTGTTCCACAAGGAAGGTGGCAGCCCTGAAAGCTGTTGCTGGTCTTCACCGTCCCCCTGCAGCCTATTCACAGGCACAAAAGGATCTTGGACCCGAGCTTGCCCAGAGGAGGAACATCTCATGGCTCTCGTCCTCAGCAGAACCTGTTTCGGAAACGGCACACATCCTGCAACTTGTCAGAAAAGGTTTACAGTTAGGGGTTAGGGTTAGGGTTAGGGTTAGGGTTGGGGTTAGGGATAGGGTTAGGGTTAGGGTTAGGGTTAGGGGTTAGGGTTAGGGTTAGGGTTAGGGTGTTGGGGTTAGGCTTAGGGTTAGGGTTAGGGTCAGGGTTAGGGTTAGGGTTAGGGTCCATTAGGGTTAGGGTTAGGGTTAGGGGTTAGGGTTAGGGTTAGGGTTAGGGTCCATTAGGGTTAGGGTTAGGGTTAGGGATTAGGATTAGGGTTAGGGTTAGGTGTTAGGGTGAGTGTTAGGGTTAGGTGGTTAGGGTTACGGTTAGGGTTAGGGGTTAGGGTTAGGGTTAGAGTTAGGAGATAGGGTCAGGGTTAGGGTTACAGTTAGGGTTAGGGTTAGGGTTTAGGGTTAGGGTTAGTGTTAAGGGCTTAGGGTTAGGGTTAGGGTTAGGGTCGTTAGGGATGGGCTTAGGGTTAGGGTTAGGGGTTAGGGTTAGGGTTAGGGTCAGGGTTAGTCTCTCGTCCTCGGCAGAGCCTGTTTCCGAAAAGGCACACGTCCGGCTCCTTGTCCCACACGGAAGGTGGCAGCCCTGAAAGCTGTTGCTGGTCTTCACTGCCCCCCTTCAGCCTATTCACAGGCACAACAGGATCTGGGACCCGGGCTTGCCCAGCGGAGGAACATCTCATGGCTCTCGTCCTCGGCAGGGCCTCTTTTCGAAAAGGCACACGTCCGGCTCCTTGTCCCACAAGGAAGGTGGCAGCCCTGAAAGCTGTTGCTGGTCTTCACCGTCCCCCTGCAGCCTATTCACAGGCACAACAGGATCTGGGACCCGGGCTTGCCCAGAGGAGGAACATCTCATGGCTCTCGTCCTCGGTAGAGTCTGATTCTGGAAAGGCACACGTCCGGCTCCTTGTCCCACACGGAAGGTGGCAGGCCGGAAAGATGTTGCTGGTCTTCACCGTCCCCCTGCAGCCTATTCACAGGCACAACAGGATTCAGGACCCGGGCTTGCCCAGAGGAGGAACATCTCATGGCTCTCGTCCTCGGCAGAGCCTGATTCTGGAAAGGCACACGTCCGGCTCCGTGTCCCACACGGAAGTGGCAGCCCTGAAAGCTGTTGCTGGTCTTCACCGTCCCCCTGCAGCCTATTCACAGGCACAACAGGATCTGGGACCCGGGCTTGCCCCGAGGAGGAACATCTCATGGCTCTCGTCCTCGGCAGAGCCTGATTCCGGAAAGGCACACGTCCGGCTCCTTGTCCCACACGGAAGGTGGCAGCCCTGAAAGATGTTGCTGGTCTTCACCGTCCCCCTGCAGCCTATTCACAGGCACAACAGGATCTGGGATACGGGCTTGCCCAGAGGAGGAAAATCTCATGGCTCTCGTCCTCAGCAGAACCTGTTTCGGAAACGGCACACATCCTGCAACTTGTCAGAAAAGGTTTACAGTTAGGGGTTAGGGTTAGGGTTAGGGTTAGGGTTGGGGTTAGGGTTAGGGTTAGGGTTAGGGGTTAGGGTTAGGGTTAGGGTTAGGGGGTTAGGGTTAGGGTTAGGGTCAGTGTTAGGGTTAGGGTTAGGGCCATTAGGGTTAGGGTTAGGGTTAGGGTCCATTAGGGTAGGGGTTAGGGTTAGGGGTTAGGGTTACGTGGTAGGGTGAGTGTTAGGGTTAGGTGGTTAGGGTTACGGTTAGGAGTTAGGGTCCGGGTTAGGGTTACAGTTAGTGTTAGGGTTAGGGTTTAGGGTTAGGGTTAGTGTTAAGGGCTTAGGGTTAGGGTTAGGGTTAGGGTCAGGGTTAGTCTCTCGTCCTCGGCAGAGCCTGTTTCCGAAAAGGCACACGTCCGGCTCCTTGTCCCACACGGAAGGTGGCAGCCCTGAAAGCTTTTGCTGGTCTTCACCGTCCCCCTGCAGCTTATTCACAGGTACAACAGGATCTGGGACCCGGGCTTGCCCAGAGGAGGAACATCTCATGTCTCTCGTCTCGGCAGAGCCTGATTCCGGATAGGCACAAGTCCGGCTCCTTGTCCCACACGGAGGGTGGCAGCCCTGAAAGCTGTTGCTGGTCTTCACCGTCCCCCTGCAGCCTATTCACAGGCACAACAGGATTCACGATGCGGGCTTGCCCCGAGGAGGACCATCTCATGGCTCTCATCCTCGGCAGGACCTGTTTCCGAAAAGACACACATCCAGCTCCTTGTCCCACACGGAAGTTGGCAGCCCTGAAAGCTGTTGCTGGTCTTCACCGTCCCCCTGCAGCCTATTCACAGGCACAACAGGATCAGGGATACGGGATTGCCCACAGGAGGAAAATCTCATGGCTCTCGTCCTCAGCAGAACCTGTTTCGGAAATGGCACACATCCTGCAACTTGTCAGAAAAGGTTTACAGTTAGGGGTTAGGGTTGGGGTTAGGGGTTAGGGTTAGGTTAGGGTTAGGGTTGGGATTAGGGTTAGGGTTAGGGTTAGGGTTACAGTTAGGGTTAGGGTTAGGGTTTAGGGTTAGGGTTACTCTTAAGGGCTTAGGGTTAGGGTTAGGGTTAGGGTCGTTAGGGATGGGCTTAGGGTTAGGGTTAGGGGTTAGGGTTAGGGTTAGGGTCAGGGTTAGTCTCTCGTCCTCGGCAGAGCCTGTTTCCGAAAAGGCACACGTCCGGCTCCTTGTCCCACACGGAAGGTGGCAGCCCTGAAAGCTGTTGCTGGTCTTCACCGTCCCCCTGCAGCTTATTCACAGGTGCAACAGGATCTGGGACCCGGGCTTGCCCAGAGGAGGAACATCTCATGTCTCTCGTCCTCGGCAGGGCCTGTTTCCGAAAAGGCACACGTCCGGCTCCTTGTCCCACACGGAAGGTGTCAGGCCGGAAAGATGTTGCTGGTCTTCACCGTCCCCCTTCAGCCTATTCACAGGCACAACAGGATCTGGGAGCCGGGCTTGCCCAGAGGAGGAACATCTCATGTCTCTCGTCCTCGGCAGAGTCTATTTCCGAGAAGGCACATGTCCGGCTCCTTGTCCCACACGGAAGGTGGCAGGCTGGAAAGATGTTGCTGGTCTTCACCGTCCCCCTGCAGCCTATTCACAGGCACAACAGGATCTGGGACCGGGGCTTGCCCAGAGGGGGAGCATCTCATGGCTCTCGTCCTCGGCAGAGCCTGATTCCGGAAGGCACACGTCCGGCTCCTTGTCCCACACGGAAGGTGGCAGCCCTGAAAGCTGTTGCTGGTCTTCACCGTCCTCCTGCAGCCTATTCACAGGCACAAAAGGATCTTGGACCCGAGCTTGCCCAGAGGAGGAACATCTCATGGCTCTCGTCCTCAGCAGAACCTGTTTCGGAAACGGCACACATCCTGCAACTTGTCAGAAAAGGTTTACAGTTAGGGGTTAGGGTTAGGGTTAGGGTTAGGGTTGGGGTTAGGGATAGGGTTAGGGTTAGGGTTAGGGTTAGGGGTTAGGGTTAGGGTTAGGGTTAGGGGGTTGGGGTTAGGCTTAGGGTTAGGGTTAGGGTCAGGGTTAGGGTTAGGGTTAGGGTCCATTAGGGTTAGGGTTAGGGTTAGGGGTTAGGGTTAGGGTTAGGGTTAGGGTCCATTAGGGTTAGGGTTAGGGTTAGGGATTAGGATTAGGGTTAGGGTTAGGTGTTAGGGTGAGTGTTAGGGTTAGGTGCTTAGGGTTACGGTTAGGGTTAGGGGTTAGGGTTAGGGTTAGAGTTAGGAGATAGGGTCAGGGTTAGGGTTACAGTTAGGGTTAGGGTTAGGGTTTAGGGTTAGGGTTAGTGTTAAGGGCTTAGGGTTAGGGTTAGGGTTAGGGTCGTTAGGGATGGGCTTAGGGTTAGGGTTAGGGGTTAGGGTTAGGGTTAGGGTCAGGGTTAGTCTCTCGTCCTCGGCAGAGCCTGATTCCGAAAAGGCACACGTCCGGCTCCTTGTCCCACACGGAAGGTGGCAGCCCTGAAAGCTGTTGCTGGTCTTCACCGTCCCCCTGCAGCCTATTCACAGGCACAACAGGATCTGGGACCCGGGCTTGCCCAGAGGAGGAACATCTCATGGCTCTCGTCCTCGGTAGAGTCTGATTCTGGAAAGGCACACGTCCGGCTCCTTGTCCCACACGGAAGGTGGCAGGCCGGAAAGATGTTGCTGGTCTTCACCGTCCCCCTGCAGCCTATTCACAGGCACAACAGGATTCAGGACCCGGGCTTGCCCAGAGGAGGAACATCTCATGGCTCTCGTCCTCGGCAGAGCCTGATTCTGGAAAGGCACACGTCCGGCTCCGTGTCCCACACGGAAGGTGGCAGGCTGGAAAGATGTTGCTGGTCTTCACCGTCCCCCTGCAGCCTATTCACAGGCACAACAGGATCTGGGACCCGGGCTTGCCCCGAGGAGGAACATCTCATGGCTCTCGTCCTCGGCAGAGCCTGATTCCGGAAAGGCACACGTCCGGCTCCTTGTCCCACACGGAAGGTGGCAGCCCTGAAAGATGTTGCTGGTCTTCACCGTCCCCCTGCAGCCTATTCACAGGCACAACAGGATCTGGGATACGGGTTTGCCCAGAGGAGGAAAATCTCATGGCTCTCGTCCTCAGCAGAACCTGTTTCGGAAACGGCACACATCCTGCAACTTGTCAGAAAAGGTTTACAGTTAGGGGTTAGGGTTAGGGTTAGGGTTAGGGTTGGGGTTAGGGTTAGGGTTAGGGTTAGGGGTTAGGGTTAGGGTTAGGGTTAGGGGGTTAGGGTTAGGCTTAGGGTTAGGGTTAGGGTCAGTGTTAGGGTTAGGGTTAGGGCCATTAGGGTTAGGGTTAGGGTTAGGGTCCATTAGGGTAGGGGTTAGGGTTAGGGGTTAGGG
>NW_026060780.1:47500-50000 GCF_929443795.1 Astur gentilis
GGAGGAACATCTCATGGCTCTCGTCCTCGGCAGAGTCTATTTCCGAGAAGGCACACGTCCGGCTCCTTGTCCCACACGGAAGGTGGCAGGCTGGAAAGATGTTGCTGGTCTTCACCGTCCCCCTGCAGCCTATTCACAGGCACAACAGGATCTGGGACCCGGGCTTGCCCAGAGGAGGAAAATCTCATGGCTCTCGTCCTCGGCAGGGCCTCTTTTCGAAAAGGCACACGTCCGGCTCCTTGTCCCACAAGGAAGGTGGCAGGCTGGAAAGCTGTTGCTGGTCTTCACCGTCCCCCTGCAGCCTATTCACAGGCACAAAAGGATCTGGGACCCGAGCTTGCCCAGAGGAGGAACATCTCATGGCTCTCGTCCTCAGCAGAACCTGTTTCGGAAACGGCACACATCCTGCAACTTATCAGAAAAGGTTTACAGTTAGGGGTTAGGGTTAGGGTTAGGGTTAGGGTTGGGGTTAGGGATAGGGTTAGGGTTAGGGTTAGGGGTTAGGGTTAGGGCTAGGGGGTTAGGGTTAGGCTTAGGGTTAGGGTTAGGGTCAGGGTTAGGGTTAGGGTTAGGGCCATTAGTGTTAGGGTTATGGTTAGGGGTTAGGGTTAGGGTTAGGGTTAGGGGTTATGGTTAGGGTTAGGTTTAGGGTCCATTAGCGTTAGGGGTTAGGGTTAGGGGTTAGGGTTAGGTGTTAGGGTGAGTGTTAGGGTTAGGTAGTTAGGGTTACGTTTAGGAGTTAGGGTCCGGGTTAGGGTTACAGTTAGGGTTAGGGTTAGGGTTTAGGGTTAGGGTTAGTGTTAAGGGCTAAGGGTTAGGGTTAGGGTTAGGGTCGTTAGGGATGCGCTTAGGGTTAGGGTTAGGGGTTAGGGTTAGGGTTAGGGTCAGGGTTAGTCTCTTGTCCTCAGCAGAGCCTGTTTCCGAAAAGGCACATGTCCGGCTCCTTGTCCCACACGGAAGGTGGCAGCCCTGAAAGCTTTTGCTGGTTTTCAACGTCCCCCTGCAGCTTATTCACAGGTACAACAGGATCTGGGACCCGGGCTTGCCCAGAGGAGGAACATCTCATGTCTCTCGTCCTCGGCAGAGTCTGATTCCGGAAAGGCACAAGTCCGGCTCCTTGTCCCACACGGAAGGTGGCAGGCCGGAAAGATGTTGCTGGTCTTCACTGTAGCCCTGCAGCCTATTCACAGGCACAACAGGATCTGGGACCCGGGCTTGCCCAGAGGAGGAACATCTCATGGCTCTCGTCCTCGGCAGTGCCTGATTCTGGAAAGGCACACGTCCGGCTCCGTGTCCCACACGGAAGGTGGCAGGCTGGAAAGATGTTGCTGGTCTTCACCGTCCCCCTGCAGCCTATTCACAGGCACAACAGGATCTGGGACCCGGGCATGCCCAGAGGAGGAACATCTCATGGCTCTCTTCCTCGTCAGAGCCCGATTCCGAAAAGGCACACGTCCGGATCATTGTCCCACACGGATGGTTCCAGCCCTGAAAGCTGTTGCTGGTCTTCACCGCCCCCCTGCAGCCTATTCACAGGCACAACAGGATCTGGGACCCCGGCTTGCCCAGAGGAGGAACATCTCATGGCTCTCGTCCTCGGCAGGGCCTGTTTCCGAAAAGGCACACGTCCGGCTCCTTGTCCCACACGGAAGGTGGCAGCCCTGAAAGCTGTTGCTGGTCTTCACCGTCCCCCTGCAGCCTATTCACAGGCACAACAGGATCTGGGACACGGGGTTGCCCAGAGGAAAAAATCTCATGGCTCTCGTCCTCAGCAGAACCTGTTTCGGAAACGTCACACATCCTGCAAGTTGTCAGAAAAGGTTTACAGTTAGGTGTTAGGGTTAGGTTTAGGGTTAGGGTTGGGGTTAGGGTTAGGGTTAGGGTTAGGGTTAGGGGTTATGGTTAGGGGTTAGGGTGAGTGTTAGGGTTAGGTGGTTAGGGTTACGGTTAGGAGTTAGGGTCCGGGTTAGGGTTACAGTTAGTGTTAGGGTTAGGGTTTAGGGTTAGGGTTATTGTTAAGGGCTTAGGGTTAGGGTTAGGGTTAGGGTCGTTAGGGATGGGCTTAGGGTTAGGGTTAGGGGTTAGGGTTAGGGTTAGGGTCAGGGTTAGTCTCTCGTCCTCGGCAGAGCCTGTTTCCGAAAAGGCACACATCCGGCTCCTTGTCCCACACGGAAGGTGGCAGCCCTGAAAGCTGTTGCTGGTCTTCACCGCCCCCCTGCAGCTTATTCACAGGTACAACAGGATCTGGGACCCGGGCTAGCCCAGAGGAGGAACATCTCATGTCTCTCGTCTCGGCAGAGCCTGATTCCGGAAAGGCACAAGTCCGGCTCCTTTTCCCACACGGAAGGTGGCAGGCCGGAAAGCTGTTGCTGGTCTTCACCGTCCCCCTGCAGCCTATTCACAGGCACAACAGGATCTGGGAACCGGGCTTGCCCAGAGGAGGAACATCTCATGTCTCTCGTCCTCGGCAGGGCCTGTTTCCGAAAAGGCACACGTCCGG
>NW_026060780.1:55000-72500 GCF_929443795.1 Astur gentilis
GAGGAGGAATATCTCATGGCTCTCGTCCTCAGCAGAACCTGTTTCGGAAACGGCACACATCCTGCAACTTGTCAGAAAAGGTTTACCGTTAGGGGTTAGAGTTAGGGTTAGGGTTGGGGTTAGGGTTAGGGGGTTAGGGTTAGGGTTAGGGTCAGGGTTAGGGTTAGGGTTAGGGCCATTAGGTTTAGGATTAGGGTTAGGGGTTAGGGTTAGGGTTAGGGTTAGGGTCCATTAGGGTTAGGGTAAGGGTTAGGGGTTAGGGTTAGGGTTAGGGCCATTAGGGTTAGGGTTAGGGTTAGGGGTTAGGGTTAGGGTTAGGGCCATTAGGCTTAGGGTTAGGGTTAGGGGTTAGGGTTAGTTGGTTAGGGTTACGGTTAAGTTTAGGGGTTAGGTTTAGGGTTAGAGTTAGGAGTTAGGGTCCGGGTTAGGGTTACAGTTAGGGTTAGGGTTAGGGTTTAGGGTTAGGGTTAGTGTTAAGGGCTTAGGGTTAGGGTTAGGTTTAGGGTTATTAGGGATGGGCTTAGGGTTAGGGTTAGGGGTTAGGGTTAGGGTTAGGGTCAGGGTTAGTCTGTCGTCCTCGGCAGAGACTGTTTCCGAAAAGGCACACGTCCGGCTCCTTGTCCCACACGGAAGGTGGCAGACCTGAAAGCTGTTGCTGGTCTTCACCGTCCCCCTGCAGCTTATTCACAGGTACAACAGGATCTGGGACCGGGGCTTGCCCAGAGGAGGAACATCTCATGGCTCTCGTCCTCGGCAGAGCCTGATTCCGGAAAGGCACACGTCCGGCTCCTTGTCCCACACGGAAGGTGGCAGCCCTGAAAGCTGTTGCTGGTCTTCACAGTCCCCCTGCAGCCTATTCACAGGCACAACAGGATCTGGGACACGGGCTTGCCCAGAGGAGGAAAATCTCATGGCTCTCGTCCTCAGCAGAACCTGTTTCGGAAACGGCACACATCCTGCAACTTGTCAGAAAAGGTTTACAATTAGAGGTTAGGGTTAGGGTTAGGGTTAGGGTTGGGGTTAGAGTTAGGGGGTTAGGGTTAGGGTTAGGGTTAGGGTCAGGGTTAGGGTTAGGGTTAGGGCCATTAGGGTTAGGGTTAGGGTTAGAGGTTAGGGTTAGGGTTAGTGTTAGGGTCCATTAGGGTTAGGGTAAGGGTTAGGGGTTAGGGTTAGGGTTAGGGCCATTAGGGTTAGGGTTAGGGTTAGGGGTTAGGGTTAGGGTTAGGGCCATTAGGCTTAGGGTTAGGGTTAGGGGTTAGGGTTAGTTGGTTAGGGTTACGGTTAAGTTTAGGGGTTAGGTTTAGGGTTAGAGTTAGGAGTTAGGGTCCGGGTTAGGGTTACAGTTAGGGTTAGGGTTAGGGTTTAGGGTTAGGGTTAGTGTTAAGGGCTTAGGGTTAGGGTTAGGTTTAGGGTTATTAGGGATGGGCTTAGGGTTAGGGTTAGGGGTTAGGGTTAGGGTTAGGGTCAGGGTTAGTCTCTCGTCCTCGGCAGAGACTGTTTCCGAAAAGGCACACGTCCGGCTCCTTGTCCCACACGGAAGGTGGCAGACCTGAAAGCTGTTGCTGGTCTTCACCGTCCCCCTGCAGCTTATTCACAGGTACAACAGGATCTGGGACCGGGGCTTGCCCAGAGGAGGAACATCTCATGGCTCTCGTCCTCGGCAGAGCCTGATTCCAAAAAGGCACACGTCCGGCTCCTTGTCCCACACGGAAGGTGGCAGCCCTGAAAGCTGTTGCTGGTCTTCACCGTCCCCCTGCAGCCTATTCACAGGTACAACAGGATTCAGGACCCGGGCTTGCCCAGAGGAGGAACATCTCATGGCTCTCGTCCTCGGCAGAGCCTGATTCCGGAAAGGCACACGTCCGGCTCCTTGTCCCACACGGAAGGTGGCAGGCCGGAAAGATGTTGCTGGTCTTCACCGTCCCCCTGCAGCCTATTCACAGGCACAACAGGATCTGGGACCCGGGCTTGCCCAGAGGAGGAACATGTCATGGCTCTCGTCCTCGGCAGAGCCTGTTTCCGAAAAGGCACACGTCCGGCTCCTTGTCCCACACGGAAGTTGGCAGCCCTGAAAGCTGTTGCTGGTCTTCACCGTCCCCCTGCAGCCTATTCACAGGCACAACAGGATCTGGGACCGGGGCTTGCCCAGAGGAGGAAAATCTCATGGCTCACGTCCTCAGCAGAACCTGTTTCGGAAACGGCACACATCCTGCAACTTGTCAGAAAAGGTTTACAGTTAGAGGTTAGGGTTAGGGTTAGGATTAGGGTTGGGGTTAGGGTTAGGGGGTTAGGGTTAGGGTTAGGGTTAGGGTCAGGGTTAGGGTTAGGGTTAGGGCCATTAGGGTTAGGGTTAGGGTTAGAGGTTAGGGTTAGGGTTAGGGGTTAGGGTTAGGGTTAGGGTTAGGGTCCATTAGGGTTAGGGTAAGGGTTAGGGGTTAGGGTTAGGGTTAGGGCCATTAGGGTTAGGGTTAGGGTTAGGGGTTAGGGTTAGGGTTAGGGCCATTAGGCTTAGGGTTAGGGTTAGGGGTTAGGGTTAGTTGGTTAGGGTTACGGTTAGGTTTAGGGGTTAGGTTTAGTGTTAGAGTTAGGAGTTAGGGTCCGGGTTAGGGTTACAGTTAGGGTTAGGGTTAGGGTTTAGGGTTAGGGTTAGTGTTAAGGGCTTAGGGTTAGGGTTAGGTTTAGGGTTGTTAGGGATGGGCTTAGGGTTAGGGTTAGGGTTTAGGGTTAGGGTTAGGGTTAGTCTCTCGTCCTCGGCAGAGACTGTTTCCGAAAAGGCACACGTACGGCTCCTTGTCCCACACGGAAGGTGGCAGCCCGGAAAGATGTTGCTGGTCTTCACCGTCCCCCTGCAGCCTATTCACAGGCACAACAGGATCTGGGACCCTGGCTTGCCCAGAGGAGGAACATCTCATGGCTCTCGTCCTCGGCAGAGCCTGATTCCGGAAAGGCACACGTCCGGCTCCTTGTCCCACACGGAAGGTGGCAGCCCTGAAAGCTGTTGCTGGTCTTCACCGTCCCCCTGCAGCCTATTCACAGGCACAACAGGATCTGGGACCCGGGCTTGCCCAGAGGAGGAACATCTCATGGCTCTCGTCCTCGGCAGAGCCTGATTCTGGAAAGGCACACGTCCGGCTCCTTGTCCCACACGGAAGGTGGCAGCCCTGAAAGCTGTTGCTGGTCTTCACCGTCCCCCTGCAGCCTATTCACAGGCACAACAGGATCTGGGATACGGGCTTGCCCAGAGGAGGAAAATCTCATGGCTCTCGTCCTCGGCAGAGCCTGTTTCGGAAACGGCACACATCCTGCAACTTGTCAGAAAAGGTTTACAGTTAGGGGTTAGGGTTAGGGTTAGGGTTAGGGTTGGGGTTAGGGTTAGGGGGTTAGGGTTAGTGTTAGGGTTAGGGTCAGGGTTAGGGTTAGGGTTAGGGCCATTAGGGTTAGGGTTAGGGTTAGAGGTTAGGGTTAGGGTTAGGGGTTAGGGTTAGGGTTAGGGTTAGGGTCCATTAGGGTTAGGGTAAGGGTTAGGGGTTAGGGTTAGCGTTAGGGCCATTAGGGTTAGGGTTAGGGTTAGGGGTTAGGGTTAGGGTTAGGGCCATTAGGCTTAGGGTTAGGGTTAGGGGTTAGGGTTAGTTGGTTAGGGTTACGGTTAGGTTTAGGGGTTAGGTTTAGGGTTAGAGTTAGGAGTTAGGGTCCGGGTTAGGGTTACAGTTAGGGTTAGGGTTAGGGTTTAGGGTTAGGGTTAGTGTTAACGGCTTAGGGTTAGGGTTAGGTTTAGGGTTGTTAGGGATGGGCTTAGGGTTAGGGTTAGGGGTTAGGGTTAGGGTTAGGGTCAGCGTTAGTCTCTCGTCCTCATCAGAGCTTGTTTCCGAAAAGGCACACGTCCGGCTCCTTGTCCCACACGGAAGGTGGCAGCCCTGAAAGCTGTTGCTGGTCTTCACCGTCCCCCTGCAGCCTATTCACAGGCACAACAAGATTCAGGACCCGGGCATGCCCAGAGGAGGAACATCTCATGTCTCTCGTCCTCGGCAGGGCCTGTTTCCTAAAAGGCACACGTCCGGCTCCTTGTCCCACACGGAAGTTGGCACCCCTGAAGGATGTTGCTGGTCTTCACCGTCCCCCTGCAGCCTATTCACAGGCACAACAGGATCTGGGACCCGGGCTTGCCCAGAGGAGGAACATCTCATGGCTCTCGTCCTCGGCAGAGCCTGTTTCCGAGAAGGCACACGTCCGGCTCCTTGTCCCACACGGAAGGTGGCAGCCCTGAAAGCTGTTGCTGGTCTTCACCGTCCCCCTGCAGCCTATTCACAGGCACAACAAGATTCAGGACCCGGGCATGCCCAGAGGAGGAACATCTCATGGCTCTCTTCCTCAGCAGAGCCCGATTCCGAAAAGGCACACGTCCGGCTCCTTGTCCCACAAGGAAGGTGGCAGCCCTGAAAGCTGTTGCTGGTCTTCACCGTCCCCCTGCAGCCTATTCACAGGTACAACAGGATCTGGGACCCGGGCTTGCTGAGAGGAGGAACATCTCATGGCTCTCGTCCTCGGCAGAGCCTGATTCCGAAAAGGCACACGTCCGGCTCCTTGTCCCACACGGAAGGTGGCAGGCCGGAAAGATGTTGCTGGTCTTCACCGTCCCCCTGCAGCCTAATCAAAGGCACAACAGTATTCAGGACCCGGGCACGCCCAGAGGAGGAACATATCATGGCTCTTGTCCTCGGCAGAGCCTCTTCCCGAAAAGGCACACGTCCGGCTTCTTGTCCCACACGGAAGGTGCCAGCCCTGAAAGCTGTTGCTGGTCTTCACCGTCCCCCTGCAGCCTATTCACAGGCACAACAGGATCTGGAACCGGGGCTTGCCCAGAGGAGGAACATCTCATGGCTCTCGTCCTCGGCAGTGCCTGATTCTGGAAGGCACACGTCCGGCTCCTTGTCCCACACGGAAGGTGGCAGCCCTGAAAGCTGGTGCTGGTCTTCACCGTTCCCCTGCAGCCTATTCACAGGCACAACAGGATCTGGGACCCGGGCTTGCCCAGAGGAGGAAAATCTCATGGCTCTCGTCCTCAGCAGAACCTGTTTCGGAAACGGCACAGATCCTGCAACTTGTCAGAAAAGGTTTACAGTTAGGGGTTAGGGTTAGGGTTAGGGTTAGGGTTGGGGTTAGGGATAGGGTTAGGGTTAGGGTTAGGGTTAGGGGTTAGGGTTAGGGTTAGGGTTAGGGGGTTAGGGTTAGGCGTAGTGTTAGGGTTACGGTCAGGGTTAGGCTTAGGGTTAGGGCCTTTAGGGTTAGGGTTAGGGTTAGGGGTTAGGGTTAGGGGTTAGGGTTAGGGTTAGGGTTAGGGTCCATTAGGGTTAGGGTTAGGGTTAGGGGTTAGGATTAGGGTTAGGGTTAGTTGTTAGGGTGAGTGTTAGGGTTAGGTGGTTAGGGTTACGGTTAGGGTTAGGGGTTAAGTTTAGGGTTAGAGTTAGGGTTAGGGTTAGGGTTAGGGTTAGGGGTTAGGGTTAGGGTTAGGGTCAGGGTTAGTCTCTCGTCCTCGGCAGAGCCTGTTTCCGAAAAGGCACACGTCCGGCTCCTTGTCCCACACGGAAGGTGGCAGCCCTGAAAGATGTTGCTGGTCTTCACCGTCCCCCTGCAGCCTATTCACAGGCACAACAGGATCTGGGACCCGGGCTTGCCCAGAGGAGGAACATCTCATGTCTCTCGTCCTCGGCAGGGCCTGTTTCGGAAAAGGCACACGTCCGGCTCCTTGTCCCACAAGGAAGGTGGCACCCCTGAAGGATGTTGCTGGTCTTCACCGTCCCCCTGCAGCCTATTCACAGGCACAACAGGATCTGGGACCCGGGCTTGCCCAGAGGAGGAACATCTCATGGCTCTCGTCATCGGCAGAGCCTGATTCCGAAAAGGCACACGTCCGGCTCCTTGTCCCACACGGAAGGTGGCAGGCCGGAAAGATGTTGCTGGTCTTCACCGTCCCCCTGCAGCCTATTCAAAGGCACAACAGTATTCAGGACCCGGACACGCCCAGAGGAGGAACATATCATGGCTCTTGTCCTCGGCAGAGCCTCTTCCCGAAAAGGCACACGTCCGGCTCCTTGTCCCACATGGAAGGTGCCAGCCCAGAAAGATGTTGCTGGTCTTCACCGCCCCCCTGCAGCCTATTCACAGGCACAACAGGATCTGGGACCCGGGCTTGCCCAGAGGAGGAACATCTCATGGCTCTCGTCCTCGGCAGGGCCTCTTTTCGAAAAGGCACACGTCCGGCTCCGTGTCCCACACGGAAGGTGGCAGGCTGGAAAGATGTTGCTGGTCTTCACCGTCCCCCTGCAGCCTATTCACAGGCACAACAGGATCTGGGACCGGGGCTTGCCCAGAGGAGGAACATCTCATGGCTCTCGTCCTCGGCAGAGCCTGATTCCGGAAAGGCACACGTCCGGCTCCTTGTCCCACACGGAAGGTGGCAGCCCTGAAAGATGTTGCTGGTCTTCACCGTCCCCCTGCAGCCTCTTCACAGGCACAACAGGATCAGGGATACGGGCTTGCCCAGAGGAGGAAAATCTCATGGCTCTCGTCCTCAGCAGAACCTGTTTCGGAAACGGCACACATCCTGCAACTTGTCAGAAAAGGTTTACAGTTAGGGGTTAGGGTTAGGGTTAGGGTTAGGGTTGGGGTTAGGGTTAGGGTTAGGGTTAGGGTTAGGGGTTAGGGTTAGGGTTAGGGTTAGGGAGTTAGGGTTAGGCTTAGGGTTAGGGTTAGGGTCAGGGTTAGGGTTAGGGTTAGGGCCATTAGGGTTAGGGTTAGGGTTAGGGGTTAGGGTTAGGGTTAGGGTTAGGGGTTAGGGTTAGGGTTAGGGTTAGGGTCCATTAGGGTTAGGGTTAGGTTTAGGGGTTAGGATTAGGGTTAGGGTTAGGTGTTAGGGTGAGTGTTAGGGTTAGGTGGTTAGGGTTACGGTTAGGGTTACGGGTTAGGTTTAGGGTTAGAGTTAGGAGTTAGGGTCCGGGTTAGGGTTACAGTTAGGGTTAGCGTTAGGGTTTAGGGTTAGGGTTAGTGTTAAGGGCTTAGGGTTAGGGTTAGGGTTAGGGTCGTTAGGGATGGGCTTAGGGTTAGGCTTAGGGGTTAGGGTTAGCGTTAGGGTCAGGGTTAGTCTCTCGTCCTCGGCAGAGCCTGTTTCCGAAAAGGCACACGTCCGGCTCCTTGTCCCACACGGAAGGTGGCAGCCCTGAAAGCTGGTGATGGTCTTCACCGTCCCCCTGCAGCTTATTCACAGGTACAACAGGATCTGGGACCCGGGCTTGCCCAGAGGAGGAACATCTCATGGCTCTCGTCCTCGGCAGAGCCTGATTCCGGAAAGGCACAAGTCCGGCTCCTTGTCCCACACGGAAGGTGGCAGCCCTGAAAGCTGTTGCTGGTCTTCACCGTCCCCCTGCAGCCTATTCACAGGCACAACAGGATCTGGGACCCGGGCTTGCCCAGAGGAGGAACATCTCATGTCTCTCGTCCTCGGCAGGGCCTGTTTCGGAAAAGGCACACGTCCGGCTCCTTGTCCCACAAGGAAGGTGGCACCCCTGAAGGATGTTGCTGGTCTTCACCGTCCCCCTGCAGCCTATTCACAGGCACAACAGGATCTGGGACCCGGGCTTGCCCAGAGGAGGAACATCTCATGGCTCTCGTCATCGGCAGAGCCTGATTCCGAAAAGGCACACGTCCGGCTCCTTGTCCCACACGGAAGGTGGCAGGCCGGAAAGATGTTGCTGGTCTTCACCGTCCCCCTGCAGCCTATTCAAAGGCACAACAGTATTCAGGACCCGGACACGCCCAGAGGAGGAACATATCATGGCTCTTGTCCTCGGCAGAGCCTCTTCCCGAAAAGGCACACGTCCGGCTCCTTGTCCCACATGGAAGGTGCCAGCCCAGAAAGATGTTGCTGGTCTTCACCGCCCCCCTGCAGCCTATTCACAGGCACAACAGGATCTGGGACCCGGGCTTGCCCAGAGGAGGAACATCTCATGGCTCTCGTCCTCGGCAGGGCCTCTTTTCGAAAAGGCACACGTCCGGCTCCGTGTCCCACACGGAAGGTGGCAGGCTGGAAAGATGTTGCTGGTCTTCACCGTCCCCCTGCAGCCTATTCACAGGCACAACAGGATCTGGGACCGGGGCTTGCCCAGAGGAGGAACATCTCATGGCTCTCGTCCTCGGCAGAGCCTGATTCCGGAAAGGCACACGTCCGGCTCCTTGTCCCACACGGAAGGTGGCAGCCCTGAAAGCTGTTGCTGGTCTTCACCGTCCCCCTGCAGCCTCTTCACAGGCACAACAGGATCAGGGATACGGGCTTGCCCAGAGGAGGAAAATCTCATGGCTCTCGTCCTCAGCAGAACCTGTTTCGGAAACGGCACACATCCTGCAACTTGTCAGAAAAGGTTTACAGTTAGGGGTTAGGGTTAGGGTTAGGGTTAGGGTTAGGGGTTAGGGTTAGGATTAGGGTTAGGGGGTTAGGTTTAGGCTTAGGGTTAGGGTTAGGGCTGTCAGGGATAGGGTTAGGGTTAGGGGTTAGGTTTAGGGTTAGGGTTAGGGGTTAGGGTTAGGGTTAGGGTTAGGGTCCATTAGGGTTAGGGTTAGGGTTAGGGGTTAGGATTAGGGTTAGGGTTAGGTGTTAGGGTGAGTGTTAGGGTTAGGTGGTTAGGGTTATGGTTAGGGGTTAGGGTTAGGGTTAGAGTTAGGAGTTAGGGTCCGGGTTAGGATTACAGTTAGGGTTAGGGTTAGGGTTTAGGGTTAGGGTTAGTGTTAAGGGCTTAGGGTTAGGGTTAGGTTTAGGGTTGTTAGGGATGGGCTTAGGGTTAGGGTTAGGGGTTAGGGTTAGGGTTAGGGTCAGGGTTAGTCTCTCGTCCTCGGCAGAGCCTGTTTCCGAAAAGGCACACGTCCGGCTCCTTGTCCCACACGAAAGGTGGCAGCCCTGAAAGCTGTTGCTGGTCTTCACCGTCCCCCTGCAGCCTATTCACAGGCACAACAGGATCTGGGACCCGGGCTTGCCCAGAGGAGGAACATCTCATGGCTCTCGTCCTCGACAGGGCCTGTTTCCGAAAAGGCACACGTCCGGCTCCTTGTCCCACACGGAAGGTGGCAGGCCGGAAAGATGTTGCTGGTCTTCACCGTCCCCCTGCAGCCTATTCACAGGCACAACAGGATCTGGGACCCTGGCTTGCCCAGAGGAGGAACATCTCATGGCTCTCGTCCTCGGCAGAGCCTGTTTCCGGAAGGCACACGTCCGGCTCCTTGTCCCACACGGAAGGTGGCAGCCCTGAAAGATGTTGCTGGTCTTCACCGTCCCCCTGCAGCTTATTCACAGGTACAACAGGATCTGGGACCCGGGCTTGCCCAGAGGAGGAACATCTCATGGCTCTCTTCCTCGGCAGAGCCCGATTCCGAAAAGGCACACGTCCGGCTCCTTGTCCGACACGGAAGGTGGCAGCCCTGAAAGCTGTTGCTGGTCTTCACCGTCCCCCTGCAGCCTATTCACAGGTACGACAGGATCTGGGCCCCGGGCTTGCCCAGAGGAGGAACATCTCATGGCTCTCGTCCTCGGCAGAGCCTATTTCCGAAAAGGCACACGTCCGGCTCCTTGTCCCACACGGAAGGTGGCAGCCCTGAAAGCTGTTGCTGGTCTTCACCGTCCCCCTGCAGCCTATTCACAGGTACAACAGGATTCAGGACCCGGGCTTGCCCAGAGGAGGAACATCTCATGGATCTCGTCCTCGGCAGAGCCTGTTTCCGAAAAGGCACACGTCCGGCTCCTTGTCCCACACGGAAGTTGGCACCCCTGAAGGATGTTGCTGGTCTTCACCGTCCCCCTGCAGCCTATTCACAGGCACAACAGGATCTGGGACCCGGGCTTGCCTAGAGGAGGAACATCTCATGGCTCTCGTCCTCGGCAGAGCCTGATTCCGGAAAGGCACACGTCCGGCTCCTTGTCCCACACGGAAGGTGGCAGCCCTGAAAGCTGTTGCTGGTCTTCACCGTCCCCCTGCAGCCTATTCACAGGTACAACAGGATTCAGGACCCGGGCTTGCCCAGAGGAGGAACATCTCATGTCTCTCGTCCTCGGCAGAGTCTGATTCCGGAAAGGCACACGTCCGGCTCCTTGTCCCACACGGAAGGTGGCAGCCCTGAAAGCTGTTGCTGGTCTTCACCGTCCCCCTGCAGCCTATTCACAGGTACAACAGGATTCAGGACCCGGGCTTGCCCAGAGGAGGAACATCTCATGGCTCTCGTCCTCGGCAGAGTCTGATTCTGGAAAGGCACACGTCCGGCTCCTTGTCCCACACGGAAGGTGGCAGGCCGGAAAGATGTTGCTGGTCTTCACCGTCCCCCTGCAGCCTATTCACAGGCACAACTGGATCTGGGACCGGGGCTTGCCCAGAGGAGGAACATCTCATGGCTCTCGTCCTCGGCAGTGCCTGATTCTGGAAAGGCACACGTCCGGCTCCGTGTCCCACACGGAAGGTGGCAGGCTGGAAAGATGTTGCTGGTCTTCACCGTCCCCCTGCAGCCTATTCACAGGCACAACAGGATCTGGGACCGGGGCTTGCCCAGAGGAGGAACATCTCATGGCTCTCGTCCTCGGCAGAGCCTGATTCCGGAAAGGCACACGTCCGGCTCCTTGTCCCACACGGAAGGTGGCAGCCCTGAAAGCTGTTGCTGGTCTTCACCGTCCCCCTGCAGCCTATTCACAGGCACAACAGGATCTGGGATACGGGCTTGCCCAGAGGAGGAAAATCTCATGGCTCTCGTCCTCAGCAGAACCTGTTTCGGAAACGGCACACATCCTGCAACTTGTCAGAAAAGGTTTACAGTTAGGGGTTAGGGTTAGGGTTAGGGTTAGGGTTGGGGTTAGGGTTAGGGTTAGGGTTAGGGTTAGGGGTTAGGGTTAGGGTTAGGGTTAGGGGGTTAGGGTTAGGCTTAGGGTTAGGGTTAGGGCTGTCAGGGTTAGGGTTAGGGTTAGGGGTTAGGGTTAGGGTTAGGGATAGGGGTTAGAGTTAGGGTTAGGGTTAGGGCTGTCAGGGTTAGGGTTAGGGTTAGGGGTTAGGGTTAGGGTTAGGGTTAGGTGTTAGGGTGAGTGTTAGGGTTAGTTGGTTAGGGTTACGGTTAGGGTTAGGGGTTAGGGTTAGGGTTAGAGTTAGGAGTTAGGGTCCGGGTTAGGGTTACAGTTAGGGTTAGGGTTAGGGTTTAGGGTTAGGGTTAGTGTTAAGGGCTTAGGGTTAGGGTCGTTAGGGATGGGCTTAGGGTTAGGGTTAGGGGTTAGGGTTAGGGTTAGGGTCAGGGTTAGTCTCTTGTCCTCGGCAGATCCTGTTTCCGAAAAGGCACACGTCCGGCTACTTGTCCCACACGGAAGGTGCCAGCCCTGAAAGCTGTTGCTGGTCTTCACCGTCCCCCTGCAGCCTATTCACAGGCACAACAGGATCTGGGACCCGGGCTTGCCCAGAGGAGGAACATCTCATGGCTCTCGTCCTCGGCAGAGTCTGTTTCCGAAAAGGCACACGTCCGGCTCCTTTTCCCACACGGAAGGTGGCAGGCCGGAAAGATGTTGCTGGTCTTCACCGTCCCCCTGCAGCCTATTCACAGGCACAACAGGATCTGGGACCGGGGCTTGCCCAGAGGAGGAACATCTCATGGCTCTCGTCCTCGGCAGAGACTGATTCCGGAAGGCACACGTCCGGCTCCTTGTCCCACACGGAAGGTGGCAGCCCTGAAAGATGTTGCTGGTCTTCACCGTCCCCCTGCAGCCTATTCACAGGTACGACAGGATCTGGGACGCGGGCTTGCCCAGAGGAGGAAAATCTCATGGCTCTCGTCCTCAGCAGAACCTGTTTCGGAAACGGCACACATCCTGCAACTTGTCAGAAAAGGTTTACAGTTAGGGGTTAGGGTTAGGGTTAGGGTTAGGGTTGGGGTTAGGGTTAGGGGGTTAGGGTTAGGGGTAGGGTTAGGGTCAGGGTTAGGGTTAGGGTTAGGGCCTTTAGGTTTAGGGTTAGGGTTAGGGGTTACGGTTAGGGTTAGGGCCATTAGTATTAGGGTTAGGGTTAGGGGTTAGGGGTAGTTGGTAAGGGTTACGGTTAGGGTTAGGGGTTAGGTTTAGGATTAGAGTTAGGAGTTAGGGTCCGGGTTAGGGTTACAGTTAGGGTTAGGTTTAGGGTTTAGCGTTAGGGTTAGTGTTAAGGGCTTAGGGTTAGGGTTAGGTTTAGGGTTGCTAGGGATGGGCTTAGCGTTAGGGTTAGGGGTTAGGGTTAGGGTTAGGGTCAGGGTTAGTCTCTCGTCCTCGGCAGAGCCTGTTTCCGAAAAGGCACACGTCCGGCTCCTTGTCCCACACGGAAGGTGGCAGCCCTGAAAGCTCTTACTGGTCTTCTCCGTCCCCCTGTCAGCTTATTCACAGGTGCAACAGGATCTGGGACCCGGGCTTGCCCAGAGGAGGAACATCTCATGGCTCTCATCCTCGACAGGGTCTGTTTCCGAAAAGGCACACGTCCGGCTCCTTGTCCCACACGGAAGTTGGCACCCCTGAAGGATGTTGCTGGTCTTCACCGTCCCCCTGCAGCCTATTCACAGGCACAACAGGATCTGGGACCCGGGCTTGCCCAGAGGAGGAACATCTCATGGCTCTCGTCCTCGGCAGAGCCTGTTTCCGAGAAGGCACACGTCCGGCTCCTTGTCCCACACGGAAGGTGGCAGCCCTGAAAGCTGTTGCTGGTCTTCACCGTCCCCCTGCAGCCTATTCACAGGCACAACAGGATTCAGGACCCGAGCATGCCCAGAGGAGGAACATCTCATGGCTCTCTTCCTCGGCAGAGCCCGATTCCGAAAAGGCACACGTCCGGCTCCTTGTCCCACACGGAAGGTGGCAGCCCTGAAAGCTGTTGCTGGTCTTCACCGTCCCCCTGCAGCCTATTCACAGGTACGACAGCATCTGGGACCCGGGCTTTCCCAGAGGAGGAACATCTCATGGCTCTCGTCCTCGGCAGAGCCTATTTCCGAAAAGGCACACGTCCGGCTCCTTGTCCCACACGGAAGGTGGCAGCCCTGAAAGCTGTTGCTGGTCTTCACCGTCCCCCTGCAGCCTATTCACAGGTACAACAGGATTCAGGACCCGGGCTTGCCCAGAGGAGGAACATCTCATGGATCTCGTCCTCGGCAGAGCCTGTTTCCGAAAAGGCACACGTCCGGCTCCTTGTCCCACACGGAAGTTGGCACCCCTGAAGGATGTTGCTGGTCTTCACCGTCCCCCTGCAGCCTATTCACAGGTACAACAGGATTCAGGACCCGGGCTTGCCCAGAGGAAGAACATCTCATGGCTCTCGTCCTCGGCAGAGCCTGATTCCGGAAGGCACACGTCCGGCTCCTTGTCCCACACGGAAGGTGGCAGCCCTGAAAGATGTTGCGGGTCTTCACCGTCCCCCTGCAGCCTATTCACAGGCACAACAGGATCTGGGATACGGGCTTGCCCAGAGGAGGAAAATCTCATGGCTCTCGTCCTCAGCAGAACCTGTTTCGGAAACCGCACACATCCTGCAACTTGTCAGAAAAGGTTTACAGTTAGGGGTTAGGGTTAGGGTTAGGGTTAGGGTTGGGGTTAGGGTTAGGGTGTTAGGGTTAGGGTTAGGGTTAGGGTCAGGGTTAGGGTTAGGGTTAGGGCCATTAGGGTTAGGGTTAGGGTTAGGGGTTACGGTTAGGGTTAGGGCCATTAGTATTAGGGTTAGGGTTAGGGGTTAGGGGTAGTTGGTTAGGGTTACGGTTAGGGTTAGGGGTTAGGTTTAGGATTAGAGTTAGGAGTTAGGGTCCGGGTTAGGGTTACAGTTAGGGTTAGGTTTAGGGTTTAGGGTTAGGGTTAGTGTTAAGGGCTTAGGGTTAGGGTTAGGTTTAGGGTTGTTAGGGATGGGCTTAGCGTTAGGGTTAGGGGTTAGGGTTAGGGTTAGGGTCAGGGTTAGTCTCTCGTCCTCGGCAGAGCCTGTTTCCGAAAAGGCACACGTCCGGCTCCTTGTCCCACACGGAAGGTGGCAGCCCTGAAAGCTCTTGCTGGTCTTCACCGTCCCCCTGTCAGCTTATTCACAGGTACAACAGGATCTGGGACCGGGGCTTGCCCAGAGGAGCAACATCTCATGTCTCTCGTCCTCGGCAGAGCCTGATTCCGGAAAGGCACACGTCCGGCTCCTTGTCCCACACGGAAGTTGGCACCCCTGAAGGATGTTGCTGGTCTTCACCGTCCTCCTGCAGCCTATTCACAGGCACAACAGGATCTGGGACCCGGGCTTGCCCAGAGGAGGAACATCTCATGGCTCTCGTCCTCGGCAGAGCCTGTTTCCAAGAAGGCACACGTCCGGCTCCTTGTCCCACACGGAAGTTGGCACCCCTGAAGGATGTTGCTGGTCTTCACCCTCCCCCTGCAGCCTATTCACAGGCACAACAGGATCTGGGACCCGGGCTTGCCTAGAGGAGGAACATCTCATGGCTCTCGTCCTCGGCAGAGCCTGATTCCGGAAAGGCACACGTCCGGCTCCTTGTCCCACACGGAAGGTGGCAGCCCTGAAAGCTGTTGCTGGTCTTCACCGTCCCCCTGCAGCCTATTCACAGGTACAACAGGATTCAGGACCCGGGCTTGCCCAGAGGAGGAACATCTCATGGCTCTCGTCCTCGGCAGAGCCTGATTCCGGAAGGCACACGTCCGGCTCCTTGTCCCACACGGAAGGTGGCAGCCCTGAAAGATGTTGCTGGTCTTCACCGTCCCCCTGCAGCCTATTCACAGGCACAACAGGATCTGGGATACGGGCTTGCCCAGAGGAGGAAAATCTCATGGCTCTCGTCCTCAGCAGAACCTGTTTCGGAAACGGCACACATCCTGCAACTTGTCAGAAAAGGTTTACAGTTAGGGGTTAGGGTTAGGGTTATGGTTAGGGTTGGGGTTAGGGTTAGGGGGTTAGGGTTAGGGCCATTAGGGTGAGGGTTAGGGTTAGGGGTTAGGGTTAGGGTTAGGGTTAGGGGTTAGGGTTAGGGTTAGGGTTAGGGTCCATTAGGGTTAGGGTTAGGGTTAGGGGTTACGGTTAGGGTTAGGGCCATTAGTATTAGGGTTAGGGTTAGGGGTTAGGGGTAGTTGGTTAGGGTTACGGTTAGGGTTAGGGGTTAGGTTTAGGATTAGAGTTAGGAGTTACGGTCCGGGTTAGGGTTACAGTTAGGGTTAGGTTTAGGGTTTAGGGTTAGGGTTAGTGTTAAGGGCTTAGGGTTAGGGTTAGGTTTAGGGTTGTTAAAGATGGGCTTAGCGTTAGGGTTAGGGGTTAGGGTTAGGGTTAGGGTCAGGGTTAGTCTCTCGTCCTCGGCAGAGCCTGTTTCCGAAAAGGCACACGTCCGGCTCCTTGTCCCACACGGAAGGTGGCAGCCCTGAAAGCTCTTGCTGGTCTTCACCGTCCCCCTGTCAGCTTTTTCACAGGTACAACAGGATCTGGGACCCGTGCTTGCCCAGAGGAGGAACATCTCATGTCTCTCGTCCTCGGCAGAGCCTGATTCCGGAAAGGCACACGTCCGGCTCCTTGTCCCACACGGAAGGTGGCAGCCCTGAAAGCTGTTGCTGGTCTTCACCGTCCCCCTGCAGCCTATTCACAGGCACAACAGGATCTGGGACCCGGGCTTGCCCAGAGAAGCAACATCTCATGGCTCTCGTCCTCGACAGGGCCTGTTTCCGAAAAGGCACACGTCGGCTCCTTGTCCCACACGGAAGTTGGCACCCCTGAAGGATGTTGCTGGTCTTCACCCTCCCCCTGCAGCCTATTCACAGGCACAACAGGATCTGGGACCCGGGCTTGCCCAGAGGAGGAACATCTCATGGCTCTCGTCCTCGGCAGAGCCTGTTTCCGAGAAGGCACACGTCCGGCTCCTTGTCCCACACGGAAGGTGGCAGCCCTGAAAGCTGTTGCTGGTCTTCACCGTCCCCCTGCAGCCTATTCACAGGCACAACAGGATTCAGGACCCGAGCATGCCCAGAGGAGGAACATCTCATGGCTCTCTTCCTCGGCAGAGCCCGATTCCGAAAAGGCACACGTCCGGCTCCTTGTCCGACACGGAAGTTGGCAGCCCTGAAAGCTGTTGCTGGTCTTCACCGTCCCCCTGCAGCCTATTCACAGGTACGACAGGATCTGGGACCCGGGCTTGCCCAGAGGAGGAACATCTCATGGCTCTCGTCCTCGGCAGGGCCTATTTCCGAAAAGGCACACGTCCGGCTCCTTGTCCCACACGGAAGGTGGCAGCCCTGAAAGCTGTTGCTGGTCTTCACCGTCCCCCTGCAGCCTATTCACAGGTACAACAGGATTCAGGACCCGGGCTTGCCCAGAGGAGGAACATATCATGGCTCTCGTCCTCGGCAGATCCTGATTACGGAAAGGCACACGTCCGGCTCCTTGTCCCACACGGAAGGTGGCAGGCCGGAAAGTTGTTGCTCGTCTTCACCGTCCCCCTGCAGCCTATTCACAGGCACAACAGGATCTGGGACCCGGGCTTGCCCAGAGGAGGTACATCTCATGGCTCTCGTCCTCGGCAGGGCCTGTTTCCGAAAAGGCACACGTCCGGCTCCTTGTCCCACACGGAAGGTGGCAGGCCGGAAAGATATTGCTGGTCTACACCGTCCCCCTGCAGCCTATTCACAGGCACAACAGGATCTGGGACCGGGGCTTGCCCAGAGGGGGAACATCTCATGGCTCTCGTCCTCGGCAGAGCCTGATTCCGGAAGGCACACGTCCGGCTCCTTGTCCCACACGGAAGGTGGCAGCCCTGAAAGCTGTTGCTGGTCTTCACCGTCCCCCTGCAGCCTATTCACAGGCACAACAGGATCTGGGACCCGGGCTTGCCCAGAGGAGCAACATCTCATGGCTCTCATCCTCGACAGGGTCTGTTTCCGAAAAGGCACACGTCCGGCTCCTTGTCCCACACGGAAGTTGGCACCCCTGAAGGATGTTGCTGGTCTTCACCGTCCCCCTGCAGCCTATTCACAGGCACAACAGGATCTGGGACCCGGGCTTGCCCAGAGGAGGAACATCTCATGGCTCTCGTCCTCGGCAGAGCCTGTTTCCGAGAAGGCACACGTCCGGCTCCTTGTCCCACACGGAAGGTGGCAGCCCTGAAAGCTGTTGCTGGTCTTCACCGTCCCCCTGCAGCCTATTCACAGGCACAACAGGATTCAGGACCCGAGCATGCCCAGAGGAGGAACATCTCATGGCTCTCTTCCTCGGCAGAGCCCGATTCCGAAAAGGCACACGTCCGGCTCCTTGTCCGACACGGAAGGTGGCAGCCCTGAAAGCTGTTGCTGGTCTTCACCGTCCCCCTGCAGCCTATTCACAGGTACGACAGGATCTGGGACCCGGGCTTGCCCAGAGGAGGAACATCTCATGGCTCTCGTCCTCGGCAGAGCCTATTTCCGAAAAGGCACACGTCCGGCTCCTTGTCCCACACGGAAGGTGGCAGCCCTGAAAGCTGTTGC
>NW_026060780.1:75000-87500 GCF_929443795.1 Astur gentilis
GCAGCCTATTCACAGGCACAACAGGATCTGGGACCCGGGCTTGGCCAGAGGAGCAACATCTCATGGCTCTCGTCCTCGACAGGGCCTGTTTCCGAAAAGGCACACGTCCGGCTCCTTGTCCCACACGGAAGTTGGCACCCCTGAAGGATGTTGCTGGTCTTCACCGTCCCCCTGCAGCCTATTCACAGGCACAACAGGATCTGGGACCCGGGCTTGCCCAGAGGAGGAACATCTCATGGCTCTCGTCCTCGGCAGAGCCTGTTTCCGAGAAGGCACACGTCCGGCTCCTTGTCCCACACGGAAGGTGGCAGCCCTGAAAGCTGTTGCTGGTCTTCACCGTCCCCCTGCAGCCTATTCACAGGCACAACAGGATTCAGGACCCGAGCATGCCCAGAGGAGGAACATCTCATGGCTCTCTTCCTCGGCTGAGCCTGATTCCGGAAGGCACACGTCCGGCTCCTTGTCCCACACGGAAGGTGGCAGCCCTGAAAGATGTTGCTGGTCTTCACCGTCCCCCTGCAGCCTATTCACAGGCACAACAGGATCTGGGATACGGGCTTGCCCAGAGGAGGAATATCTCATG
The DNA here is from genome assembly GCF_929443795.1 of Astur gentilis. Classification (NCBI taxonomy): domain Eukaryota; kingdom Metazoa; phylum Chordata; class Aves; order Accipitriformes; family Accipitridae; genus Astur; species Astur gentilis. The sequence continues at coordinate 75,584 of NW_026060780.1, forward strand.
GCTCTCGTCCTCAGCAGAACCTGTTTCGGAAACGGCACACATCCTGCAACTTGTCAGAAAAGGTTTACAATTAGAGGTTAGGGTTAGGGTTAGGGTTAGGGTTGGGGTTAGAGTTAGGGGGTTAGGGTTAGGGTTAGGGTTAGGGTCAGGGTTAGGGTTAGGGTTAGGGCCATTAGGGTTAGGGTTAGGGTTAGAGGTTAGGGTTAGGGTTAGGGGTTAGGGTTAGGGTTAGGGTTAGGGTCCATTAGGGTTAGGGTAAGGGTTAGGGGTTAGGGTTAGGGTTAGGGCCATTAGGGTTAGGGTTAGGGTTAGGGGTTAGGGTTAGGGTTAGGGCCATTAGGCTTAGGGTTAGGGTTAGGGGTTAGCGTTAGTTGGTTAGGGTTACGGTTAGGTTTAGGGGTTAGGTTTAGGGTTAGAGTTAGGAGTTAGGGTCCGGGTTAGGGTTACAGTTAGGGTTAGGGTTAGGGTTTACGGTTAGGGTTAGTGTTAAGGGCTTAGGGTTAGGGTTAGGTTTAGGGTTGTTAGGGATGGGCTTAGGGTTAGGGTTAGGGGTTAGGGTTAGGGTTAGGGTCAGGGTTAGTCTCTCGTCCTCGGCAGAGACTGTTTCCGAAAAGGCACACGTCCGGCTCCTTGTCCCACACGGAAGGTGGCAGACCTGAAAGCTGTTGCTGGTCTTCACCGTCCCCCTGCAGCTTATTCACAGGTACAACAGGATCTGGGACCCGGGCTTGCCCAGAGGAGGAACATCTCATGGCTCTCGTCCTCGGCAGAGCCTGATTCCGGAAAGGCACACGTCCGGCTCCTTGTCCCACACGGAAGGTGGCAGCCCTGAAATCTGTTGCTGGTCTTCACCGTCCCCCTGCAGCCTATTCACAGGTACAACAGGATACAGGACCCGGGCTTGCCCAGAGGAGGAACATCTCATGGCTCTCGTCCTCGGCAGAGCCTGATTCCGGAAAGGCACACGTCCGGCTCCTTGTCCCACACGGAAGGTGGCAGGCCGGAAAGATGTTGCTGGTCTTCACCGTCCCCCTGCAGCCTATTCACAGGCACAACAGGATCTGGGACCCGGGCTTGCCCAGAGGAGGAACATGTCATGGCTCTCGTCCTCGGCAGACCCTGTTTCCGAAAAGGCACACGTCCGGCTCCTTGTCCCACACGGAAGGTGGCAGGCCGGAAAGCTGTTGCTGGTCTTCACCGTCCCCCTGCAGCCTATTCACAGGCACAACAGGATCTGGGACCCGGGCTTGCCCAGAGGAGGAACATCTCATGTCTCTCGTCCTCGGCAGGGCCTGTTTCCGAAAAGGCACACGTCCGGCTCCTTGTCCCACACGGAAGGTGGCACTCCTGAAGGATGTTGCTGGTCTTCACCGTCCCCCTGCAGCCTATTCACAGGCACAACAGGATCTGGGACCCGGGCTTGCCCAGAGGAGGAACATCTCATGGCTCTCGTCCTCGGCAGGGCCTCTTTTCGAAAAGGCACACATCCGGCTCCTTGTCCCACACGGAAGGTGGCAGCCCTGAAAGCTTTTGCTGGTCTTCACCGTCCCCCTGCAGCCTATTCACAGGTACAACAGGATTCAGGACCCGGGCTTGCCCAGAGGAGGAACATCTCATGGCTCTCGTCCTCAGCAGAGCCTGATTCCTGAAAGGCACACGTCCGGCTCCTTGTCCCACAAGGAAGGTGGCAGGCCGGAAAGATGTTGCTGGTCTTCACCGTCCCCCTGCAGCCTATTCACAGGCACAACAGGATCTGGGATACGGGCTTGCCCAGAGGAGGAAAATCTCATGGCTCTCGTCCTCAGCAGAACCTGTTTCGGAAACGGCACACATCCTGCAACTTGTCAGAAAAGGTTTACAGTTAGGGGTTAGGGTTAGGGTTAGGGTTAGGGTTAGGGTTAGGGTTAGGGTGTTAGGGTTAGGGTTAGGGTTAGGGTCAGGGTTAGGGTTAGGGTTAGGGCCATTAGGGTTAGGGTTAGGGTTAGGGGTTACGGTTAGGGTTAGGGCCATTAGTATTAGGGTTAGGGTTAGGGGTTAGGGGTAGTTGGTTAGGGTTACGGTTAGGGTTAGGGGTTAGGTTTAGGATTAGAGTTAGGAGTTAGGGTCCGGGTTAGGGTTACAGTTAGGGTTAGGTTTAGGGTTTAGGGTTAGGGTTAGTGTTAAGGGCTTAGGGTTAGGGTTAGGTTTAGGGTTGTTAGGGATGGGCTTAGCGTTACGGTTAGGGGTTAGGGTTAGGGTTAGGGTCAGGGTTAGTCTCTCGTCCTCGGCAGAGCCTGTTTCCGAAAAGGCACACGTCCGGCTCCTTGTCCCACACGGAAGGTGGCAGCCCTGAAAGCTCTTGCTGGTCTTCACCGTCCCCCTGTCAGCTTATTCACAGGTACAACAGGATCTGGGACCCGTGCTTGCCCAGAGGAGGAACATCTCATGTCTCTCGTCCTCGGCAGAGCCTGATTCCGGAAAGGCACACGTCCGGCTCCTTGTCCCACACGGAAGGTGGCAGCCCTGAAAGCTGTTGCTGGTCTTCACCGTCTCCCTGCAGCCTATTCACAGGCACAACAGGATCTGGGACGCGGGCTTGCCCAGAGGAGCAACATCTCATGGCTCTCGTCCTCGACAGGGTCTGTTTCCGAAAAGGCACACGTCCGGCTCCTTGTCCCACACGGAAGGTGGCAGCCCTGAAGGATGTTGCTGGTCTTCACCGTCCACCTGCAGCCTATTCACAGGCACAACAGGATCTGGGACCCGGGCTTGCCCAGAGGAGGAACATCTCATGGCTCTCGTCCTCGGCAGAGCCTGTTTCCAAGAGGGCACACGTCCGGCTCCTTGTCCCACACGGAAGGTGGCAGCCCTGAAAGCTGTTGCTGGTCTTCACCGTCCCCCTGCAGCCTATTCACAGGTACAACAGGATTCAGGACCCGGGCTTGCCCAGAGGAGGAAAATCTCATGGCTCTCGTCCTCGGCAGAGCCTGATTCCGGAAGGCACACGTCCGGCTCCTTGTCCCACACGGAAGGTGGCAGCCCTGAAAGATGTTGCTGGTCTTCACCGTCCCCCTGCAGCCTATTCACAGGCACAACAGGATCTGGGATACGGGCTTGCCCAGAGGAGGAAAATCTCATGGCTCTCGTCCTCAGCAGAACCTGTTTCGGAAACGGCAGACATCCTGCAACTTGTCAGAAAAGGTTTACAGTTAGGGGTTAGGGTTAGGGTTAGGGTTAGGGTTGGGGTTAGGGTTAGGGTGTTAGGGTTAGGGTTAGGGTTAGGGTAAGGGTTAGGGTTAGGGTTAGGGCCATTAGGGTTAGGGTTAGGGTTAGGGGTTACGGTTAGGGTTAGGGCCATTAGTATTAGGGTTAGGGTTAGGGGTTAGGGGTAGTTGGTTAGGGTTACGGTTAGGGTTAGGGGTTAGGTTTAGGATTAGAGTTAGGAGTTAGGGTCCGGGTTAGGGTTACAGTTAGGGTTAGGTTTAGGGTTTAGGGTTAGGGTTAGTGTTAAGGGCTTAGGGTTAGGGTTAGGTTTAGGGTTGTTAGGGATGGGCTTAGCGTTAGGGTTAGGGGTTAGGGTTAGGGTTAGGGTCAGGGTTAGTCTCTCGTCCTCGGCAGAGCCTGTTTCCGAAAAGGCACACGTCCGGCTCCTTGTCCCACACGGAAGGTGGCAGCCCTGAAAGCTCTTGCTGGTCTTCACCGTCCCCCTGTCAGCTTATTCACAGGTACAACAGGATCTGGGACCCGTGCTTGCCCAGAGGAGGAACATCTCATGTCTCTCGTCCTCGGCAGAGCCTGATTCCGGAAAGGCACACGTCCGGCTCCTTGTCCCACACGGAAGGTGGCAGCCCTGAAAGCTGTTGCTGGTCTTCACCGTCCCCCTGCAGCCTATTCACAGGCACAACAGGATCTGGGACCCGGGCTTGGCCAGAGGAGCAACATCTCATGGCTCTCGTCCTCGACAGGGCCTGTTTCCGAAAAGGCACACGTCCGGCTCCTTGTCCCACACGGAAGTTGGCACCCCTGAAGGATGTTGCTGGTCTTCACCGTCCCCCTGCAGCCTATTCACAGGCACAACAGGATCTGGGACCCGGGCTTGCCCAGAGGAGGAACATCTCATGTCTCTCGTCCTCGGCAGGGCCTGTTTCCGAAAAGGCACACGTCCGGCTCCTTGTCCCACACGGAAGGTGGCACTCCTGAAGGATGTTGCTGGTCTTCACCGTCCCCCTGCAGCCTATTCACAGGCACAACAGGATCTGGGACCCGGGCTTGCCCAGAGGAGGAACATCTCATGGCTCTCGTCCTCGGCAGGGCCTCTTTTCGAAAAGGCACACGTCCGGCTCCTTGTCCCACACGGAAGGTGGCAGCCCTGAAAGCTTTTGCTGGTCTTCACCGTCCCCCTGCAGCCTATTCACAGGTACAACAGGATTCAGGACCCGGGCTTGCCCAGAGGAGGAACATCTCATGGCTCTCGTCCTCAGCAGAGCCTGATTCCTGAAAGGCACACGTCCGGCTCCTTGTCCCACAAGGAAGGTGGCAGGCCGGAAAGATGTTGCTGGTCTTCACCGTCCCCCTGCAGCCTATTCACAGGCACAACAGGATCTGGGATACGGGCTTGCCCAGAGGAGGAAAATCTCATGGCTCTCGTCCTCAGCAGAACCTGTTTCGGAAACGGCACACATCCTGCAACTTGTCAGAAAAGGTTTACAGTTAGGGGTTAGGGTTAGGGTTAGGGTTAGGGTTTGGGTTAGGGTTAGGGTGTTAGGGTTAGGGTTAGGGTTAGGGTCAGGGTTAGGGTTAGGGTTAGGGCCATTAGGGTTAGGGTTAGGGTTAGGGGTTACGGTTAGGGTTAGGGCCATTAGTATTAGGGTTAGGGTTAGGGGTTAGGGGTAGTTGGTTAGGGTTACGGTTAGGGTTAGGGGTTAGGTTTAGGATTAGAGTTAGGAGTTAGGGTCCGGGTTAGGGTTACAGTTAGGGTTAGGTTTAGGGTTTAGGGTTAGGGTTAGTGTTAAGGGCTTAGGGTTAGGGTTAGGTTTAGGGTTGTTAGGGATGGGCTTAGCGTTACGGTTAGGGGTTAGGGTTAGGGTTAGGGTCAGGGTTAGTCTCTCGTCCTCGGCAGAGCCTGTTTCCGAAAAGGCACACGTCCGGCTCCTTGTCCCACACGGAAGGTGGCAGCCCTGAAAGCTCTTGCTGGTCTTCACCGTCCCCCTGTCAGCTTATTCACAGGTACAACAGGATCTGGGACCCGTGCTGGCCCAGAGGAGGAACATCTCATGTCTCTCGTCCTCGGCAGAGCCTGATTCCGGAAAGGCACACGTCCGGCTCCTTGTCCCACACGGAAGGTGGCAGCCCTGAAAGCTGTTGCTGGTCTTCACCGTCTCCCTGCAGCCTATTCACAGGCACAACAGGATCTGGGACGCGGGCTTGCCCAGAGGAGCAACATCTCATGGCTCTCGTCCTCGACAGGGTCTGTTTCCGAAAAGGCACACGTCCGGCTCCTTGTCCCACACGGAAGGTGGCAGCCCTGAAGGATGTTGCTGGTCTTCACCGTCCTCCTGCAGCCTATTCACAGGCACAACAGGATCTGGGACCCGGGCTTGCCCAGAGGAGGAACATCTCATGGCTCTCGTCCTCGGCAGAGCCTGTTTCCAAAAAGGCACACGTCCGGCTCCTTGTCCCACACGGAAGGTGGCAGCCCTGAAAGCTGTTGCTGGTCTTCACCGTCCCCCTGCAGCCTATTCACAGGTACAACAGGATTCAGGACCCGGGCTTGCCCAGAGGAGGAACATCTCATGGCTCTCGTCCTCGGCAGAGCCTGATTCCGGAAGGCACACGTCCGGCTCCTTGTCCCACACGGAAGGTGGCAGCCCTGAAAGATGTTGCTGGTCTTCACCGTCCCCCTGCAGCCTATTCACAGGCACAACAGGATCTGGGATACGGGCTTGCCCAGAGGAGGAAAATCTCATGGCTCTCGTCCTCAGCAGAACCTGTTTCGGAAACGGCAGACATCCTGCAACTTGTCAGAAAAGGTTTACAGTTAGGGGTTAGGGTTAGGGTTAGGGTTAGGGTTGGGGTTAGGGTTAGGGTGTTAGGGTTAGGGTTAGGGTTAGGGTAAGGGTTAGGGTTAGGGTTAGGGCCATTAGGGTTAGGGTTAGGGGTTACGGTTAGGGTTAGGGCCATTAGTATTAGGGTTAGGGTTAGGGGTTAGGGGTAGTTGGTTAGGGTTACGGTTAGGGTTAGGGGTTAGGTTTAGGATTAGAGTTAGGAGTTAGGGTCCGGGTTAGGGTTACAGTTAGGGTTAGGTTTAGGGTTTAGGGTTAGGGTTAGTGTTAAGGGCTTAGGGTTAGGGTTAGGTTTAGGGTTGTTAGGGATGGGCTTAGCGTTAGGGTTAGGGGTTAGGGTTAGGGTTAGGGTCAGGGTTAGTCTCTCGTCCTCGGCAGAGCCTGTTTCCGAAAAGGCACACGTCCGGCTCCTTGTCCCACACGGAAGGTGGCAGCCCTGAAAGCTCTTGCTGGTCTTCACCGTCCCCCTGTCAGCTTATTCACAGGTACAACAGGATCTGGGACCCGTGCTTGCCCAGAGGAGGAACATCTCATGTCTCTCGTCCTCGGCAGAGCCTGATTCCGGAAAGGCACACGTCCGGCTCCTTGTCCCACACGGAAGGTGGCAGCCCTGAAAGCTGTTGCTGGTCTTCACCGTCCCCCTGCAGCCTATTCACAGGCACAACAGGATCTGGGACCCGGGCTTGGCCAGAGGAGCAACATCTCATGGCTCTCGTCCTCGACAGGGCCTGTTTCCGAAAAGGCACACGTCCGGCTCCTTGTCCCACACGGAAGTTGGCACCCCTGAAGGATGTTGCTGGTCTTCACCGTCCCCCTGCAGCCTATTCACAGGCACAACAGGATCTGGGACCCGGGCTTGCCCAGAGGAGGAACATCTCATGGCTCTCGTCCTCGGCAGAGCCTGTTTCCGAGAAGGCACACGTCCGGCTCCTTGTCCCACACGGAAGGTGGCAGCCCTGAAAGCTGTTGCTGGTCTTCACCGTCCCCCTGCAGCCTATTCACAGGCACAACAGGATTCAGGACCCGAGCATGCCCAGAGGAGGAACATCTCATGGCTCTCTTCCTCGGCTGAGCCCGATTCCGAAAAGGCACACCTCCGGCTCCTTGTCCGACACGGAAGTTGGCAGCCCTGAAAGCTGTTGCTGGTCTTCACCGTCCCCCTGCAGCCTATTCACAGGTACGACAGGATCTGGGACCCGGGCTTGCCCAGAGGAGGAACATCTCATGGCTCTCGTCCTCGACAGGGCCTGTTTCCGAAAAGGCACACGTCCGGCTCCTTGTCCCACACGGAAGTTGGCACCCCTGAAGGATGTTGCTGGTCTTCACCGTCCCCCTGCAGCCTATTCACAGGCACAACAGGATCTGGGACCCGGGCTTGCCCAGAGGAGGAACATCTCATGGCTCTCGTCCTCGGCAGAGTCTGTTTCCGAAAAGGCACACGTCCGGCTCCTTTTCCCACACGGAAGGTGGCAGGCCGGAAAGATGTTGCTGGTCTTCACCGTCCCCCTGCAGCCTATTCACAGGCACAACAGGATCTGGGACCGGGGCTTGCCCAGAGGAGGAACATCTCATGGCTCTCGTCCTCGGCAGAGCCTGATTCCGGAAGGCACACGTCCGGCTCCTTGTCCCACACGGAAGGTGGCAGCCCTGAAAGCTGTTGCTGGTCTTCACCGTCCCCCTGCAGCCTATTCACAGGCACAACAGGATCTGGGATACGGGCTTGCCCAGAGGAGGAATATCTCATGGCTCTCGTCCTCAGCAGAACCTGTTTCGGAAACGGCACACATCCTGCAACTTGTCAGAAAAGGTTTACAATTAGAGGTTAGGGTTAGGGTTAGGGTTAGGGTTGGGGTTAGAGTTAGGGGGTTAGGGTTAGGGTTAGGGTTAGGGTCAGGGTTAGGGTTAGGGTTAGGGCCATTAGGGTTAGGGTTAGGGTTAGAGGTTAGGGTTAGGGTTAGGGGTTAGGGTTAGGGTTAGGGTTAGGGTCCATTAGGGTTAGGGTAAGGGTTAGGGGTTAGGGTTAGGGTTAGGGCCATTAGGGTTAGGGTTAGGGTTAGGGGTTAGGGTTAGGGTTAGGGCCATTAGGCTTAGGGTTAGGGTTAGGGGTTAGCGTTAGTTGGTTAGGGTTACGGTTAGGTTTAGGGGTTAGGTTTAGGGTTAGAGTTAGGAGTTAGGGTCCGGGTTAGGGTTACAGTTAGGGTTAGGGTTAGGGTTTAGGGTTAGGGTTAGTGTTAAGGGCTTAGGGTTAGGGTTAGGTTTAGGGTTGTTAGGGATGGGCTTAGGGTTAGGGTTAGGGGTTAGGGTTAGGGTTAGGGTCAGGGTTAGTCTCTCGTCCTCGGCAGAGACTGTTTCCGAAAAGGCACACGTCCGGCTCCTTGTCCCACACGGAAGGTGGCAGACCTGAAAGCTGTTGCTGGTCTTCACCGTCCCCCTGCAGCTTATTCACAGGTACAACAGGATCTGGGACCCGGGCTTGCCCAGAGGAGGAACATCTCATGGCTCTCGTCCTCGGCAGAGCCTGATTCCGGAAAGGCACACGTCCGGCTCCTTGTCCCACACGGAAGGTGGCAGCCCTGAAATCTGTTGCTGGTCTTCACCGTCCCCCTGCAGCCTATTCACAGGTACAACAGGATTCAGGACCCGGGCTTGCCCAGAGGAGGAACATCTCATGGCTCTCGTCCTCGGCAGAGCCTGATTCCGGAAAGGCACACGTCCGGCTCCTTGTCCCACACGGAAGGTGGCAGGCCGGAAAGATGTTGCTGGTCTTCACCGTCCCCCTGCAGCCTATTCACAGGCACAACAGGATCTGGGACCCGGGCTTGCCCAGAGGAGGAACATGTCATGGCTCTCGTCCTCGGCAGACCCTGTTTCCGAAAAGGCACACGTCCGGCTCCTTGTCCCACACGGAAGGTGGCAGGCCGGAAAGCTGTTGCTGGTCTTCACCGTCCCCCTGCAGCCTATTCACAGGCACAACAGGATCTGGGACCCGGGCTTGCCCAGAGGAGGAACATCTCATGTCTCTCGTCCTCGGCAGGGCCTGTTTCCGAAAAGGCACACGTCCGGCTCCTTGTCCCACACGGAAGGTGGCACTCCTGAAGGATGTTGCTGGTCTTCACCGTCCCCCTGCAGCCTATTCACAGGCACAACAGGATCTGGGACCCGGGCTTGCCCAGAGGAGGAACATCTCATGGCTCTCGTCCTCGGCAGGGCCTCTTTTCGAAAAGGCACACGTCCGGCTCCTTGTCCCACACGGAAGGTGGCAGCCCTGAAAGCTTTTGCTGGTCTTCACCGTCCCCCTGCAGCCTATTCACAGGTACAACAGGATTCAGGACCCGGGCTTGCCCAGAGGAGGAACATCTCATGGCTCTCGTCCTCAGCAGAGCCTGATTCCTGAAAGGCACACGTCCGGCTCCTTGTCCCACAAGGAAGGTGGCAGGCCGGAAAGATGTTGCTGGTCTTCACCGTCCCCCTGCAGCCTATTCACAGGCACAACAGGATCTGGGATACGGGCTTGCCCAGAGGAGGAAAATCTCATGGCTCTCGTCCTCAGCAGAACCTGTTTCGGAAACGGCACACATCCTGCAACTTGTCAGAAAAGGTTTACCGTTAGGGGTTAGAGTTAGGGTTAGGGTTGGGGTTAGGGTTAGGGGGTTAGGGTTAGGGTTAGGGTCAGGGTTAGGGTTAGGGTTAGGGCCATTAGGTTTAGGGTTAGGGTTAGGGGTTAGGGTTAGGGTTAGGGTTAGGGTCCATTAGGGTTAGGGTAAGGGTTAGGGGTTAGGGTTAGGGTTAGGGCCATTAGGGTTAGGGTTAGGGTTAGGGGTTAGGGTTAGGGTTAGGGCCATTAGGCTTAGGGTTAGGGTTAGGGGTTAGGGTTAGTTGGTTAGGGTTACGGTTAAGTTTAGGGGTTAGGTTTAGGGTTAGAGTTAGGAGTTAGGGTCCGGGTTAGGGTTACAGTTAGGGTTAGGGTTAGGGTTTAGGGTTAGGGTTAGTGTTAAGGGCTTAGGGTTAGGGTTAGGTTTAGGGTTATTAGGGATGGGCTTAGGGTTAGGGTTAGGGGTTAGGGTTAGGGTTAGGGTCAGGGTTAGTCTCTCGTCCTCGGCAGAGACTGTTTCCGAAAAGGCACACGTCCGGCTCCTTGTCCCACACGGAAGGTGGCAGACCTGAAAGCTGTTGCTGGTCTTCACCGTCCCCCTGCAGCTTATTCACAGGTACAACAGGATCTGGGACCCGGGCTTGCCCAGAGGAGGAACATCTCATGGCTCTCGTCCTCGGCAGAGCCTGATTCCGGAAAGGCACACGTCCGGCTCCTTGTCCCACACGGAAGGTGGCAGCCCTGAAAGCTGTTGCTGGTCTTCACAGTCCCCCTGCAGCCTATTCACAGGCACAACAGGATCTGGGACACGGGCTTGCCCAGAGGAGGAAAATCTCATGGCTCTCGTCCTCAGCAGAACCTGTTTCGGAAACGGCACACATCCTGCAACTTGTCAGAAAAGGTTTACAATTAGAGGTTAGGGTTAGGGTTAGGGTTAGGGTTGGGGTTAGAGTTAGGGGGTTAGGGTTAGGGTTAGGGTTAGGGTCAGGGTTAGGGTTAGGGTTAGGGCCATTAGGGTTAGGGTTAGGGTTAGAGGTTAGGGTTAGGGTTAGGGGTTAGGGTTAGGGTTAGTGTTAGGGTCCATTAGGGTTAGGGTAAGGGTTAGGGGTTAGGGTTAGGGTTAGGGCCATTAGGGTTAGGGTTAGGGTTAGGGGTTAGGGTTAGGGTTAGGGCCATTAGGGTTAGGGTTAGGGTTAGGGGTTAGGGTTAGTTGGTTAGGGTTACGGTTAAGTTTAGGGGTTAGGTTTAGGGTTAGAGTTAGGAGTTAGGGTCCGGGTTAGGGTTACAGTTAGGGTTAGGGTTAGGGTTTAGGGTTAGGGTTAGTGTTAAGGGCTTAGGGTTAGGGTTAGGTTTAGGGTTATTAGGGATGGGCTTAGGGTTAGGGTTAGGGGTTAGGGTTAGGGTTAGGGTCAGGGTTAGTCTCTCGTCCTCGGCAGAGACTGTTTCCGAAAAGGCACACGTCCGGCTCCTTGTCCCACACGGAAGGTGGCAGACCTGAAAGCTGTTGCTGGTCTTCACCGTCCCCCTGCAGCTTATTCACAGGTACAACAGGATCTGGGACCGGGGCTTGCCCAGAGGAGGAACATCTCATGGCTCTCGTCCTCGGCAGAGCCTGATTCCGAAAAGGCACACGTCCGGCTCCTTGTCCCACACGGAAGGTGGCAGCCCTGAAAGCTGTTGCTGGTCTTCACCGTCCCCCTGCAGCCTATTCACAGGTACAACAGGATTCAGGACCCGGGCTTGCCCAGAGGAGGAACATCTCATGGCTCTCGTCCTCGGCAGAGCCTGATTCCGGAAAGGCACACGTCCGGCTCCTTGTCCCACACGGAAGGTGGCAGGCCGGAAAGATGTTGCTGGTCTTCACCGTCCCCCTGCAGCCTATTCACAGGCACAACAGGATCTGGGACCCGGGCTTGCCCAGAGGAGGAACATGTCATGGCTCTCGTCCTCGGCAGAGCCTGTTTCCGAAAAGGCACACGTCCGGCTCCTTGTCCCACACGGAAGTTGGCAGCCCTGAAAGCTGTTGCTGGTCTTCACCGTCCCCCTGCAGCCTATTCACAGGCACAACAGGATCTGGGACCGGGGCTTGCCCAGAGGAGGAAAATCTCATGGCTCACGTCCACAGCAGAACCTGTTTCGGAAACGGCACACATCCTGCAACTTGTCAGAAAAGGTTTACCGTTAGGGGTTAGAGTTAGGGTTAGGGTTGGGGTTAGGGTTAGGGGGTTAGGGTTAGGGTTAGGGTCAGGGTTAGGGTTAGGGTTAGGGCCATTAGGTTTAGGGT
>NW_026060780.1:90000-105000 GCF_929443795.1 Astur gentilis
TGCAGCCTATTCACAGGTACAACAGGATTCAGGACCCGGGCTTGCCCAGAGGAGGAACATCTCATGGCTCTCGTCCTCGGCAGAGCCTGATTCCGGAAAGGCACACGTCCGGCTCCTTGTCCCACACGGAAGGTGGCAGGCCGGAAAGATGTTGCTGGTCTTCACCGTCCCCCTGCAGCCTATTCACAGGCACAACAGGATCTGGGACCCGGGCTTGCCCAGAGGAGGAACATGTCATGGCTCTCGTCCTCGGCAGAGCCTGTTTCCGAAAAGGCACACGTCCGGCTCCTTGTCCCACACGGAAGTTGGCAGCCCTGAAAGCTGTTGCTGGTCTTCACCGTCCCCCTGCAGCCTATTCACAGGCACAACAGGATCTGGGACCGGGGCTTGCCCAGAGGAGGAAAATCTCATGGCTCACGTCCACAGCAGAACCTGTTTCGGAAACGGCACACATCCTGCAACTTGTCAGAAAAGGTTTACAGTTAGAGGTTAGGGTTAGGGTTAGGGTTAGGGTTGGGGTTAGGGTTAGGGGGTTAGGGTTAGGGTTAGGGTTAGGGTCAGGGTTAGGGTTAGGGTTAGGGCCATTAGGGTTAGGGTTAGGGTTAGAGGTTAGGGTTAGGGTTAGGGGTTAGGGTTAGGGTTAGGGTTAGGGTCCATTAGGGTTAGGGTAAGGGTTAGGGGTTAGGGTTAGGGTTAGGGCCATTAGGGTTAGGGTTAGGGTTAGGGGTTAGGGTTAGGGTTAGGGCCATTAGGCTTAGGGTTAGGGTTAGGGGTTAGGGTTAGTTGGTTAGGGTTACGGTTAGGTTTAGGGGTTAGGTTTAGTGTTAGAGTTAGGAGTTAGGGTCCGGGTTAGGGTTACAGTTAGGGTTAGGGTTAGGGTTTAGGGTTAGGGTTAGTGTTAAGGGCTTAGGGTTAGGGTTAGGTTTAGGGTTGTTAGGGATGGGCTTAGGGTTAGGGTTAGGGTTTAGGGTTAGGGTTAGGGTTAGTCTCTCGTCCTCGGCAGGGCCTGTTTCCTAAAAGGCACACGTACGGCTCCTTGTCCCACACGGAAGGTGGCAGCCCGGAAAGATGTTGCTGGTCTTCACCGTCCCCCTGCAGCCTATTCACAGGCACAACAGGATCTGGGACCCTGGCTTGCCCAGAGGAGGAACATCTCATGGCTCTCGTCCTCGGCAGAGCCTGATTCCGGAAAGGCACACGTCCGGCTCCTTGTCCCACACGGAAGGTGGCAGCCCTGAAAGCTGTTGCTGGTCTTCACCGTCCCCCTGCAGCCTATTCACAGGCACAACAGGATCTGGGACCCGGGCTTGCCCAGAGGAGGAACATCTCATGGCTCTCGTCCTCGGCAGAGCCTGATTCTGGAAAGGCACACGTCCGGCTCCTTGTCCCACACGGAAGGTGGCAGCCCTGAAAGCTGTTGCTGGTCTTCACCGTCCCCCTGCAGCCTATTCACAGGCACAACAGGATCTGGGATACGGGCTTGCCCAGAGGAGGAAAATCTCATGGCTCTCGTCCTCGGCAGAGCCTGTTTCGGAAACGGCACACATCCTGCAACTTGTCAGAAAAGGTTTACAGTTAGGGGTTAGGGTTAGGGTTAGGGTTAGGGTTGGGGTTAGGGTTAGGGGGTTAGGGTTAGTGTTAGGGTTAGGGTCAGGGTTAGGGTTAGGGTTAGGGCCATTAGGGTTAGGGTTAGGGTTAGAGGTTAGGGTTAGGGTTAGGGGTTAGGGTTAGGGTTAGGGTTAGGGTCCATTAGGGTTAGGGTAAGGGTTAGGGGTTAGGGTTAGCGTTAGGGCCATTAGGGTTAGGGTTAGGGTTAGGGGTTAGGGTTAGGGTTAGGGCCATTAGGCTTAGGGTTAGGGTTAGGGTTTAGGGTTAGGGTTAGGGTCAGCGTTAGTCTCTCGTCCTCATCAGAGCTTGTTTCCGAAAAGGCACACGTCCGGCTCCTTGTCCCACACGGAAGGTGGCAGCCCTGAAAGCTGTTGCTGGTCTTCACCGTCCCCCTGCAGCCTATTCACAGGCACAACAAGATTCAGGACCCGGGCATGCCCAGAGGAGGAACATCTCATGGCTCTCTTCCTCAGCAGAGCCCGATTCCGAAAAGGCACACGTCCGGCTCCTTGTCCCACAAGGAAGGTGGCAGCCCTGAAAGCTGTTGCTGGTCTTCACCGTCCCCCTGCAGCCTATTCACAGGTACAACAGGATCTGGGACCCGGGCTTGCTGAGAGGAGGAACATCTCATGGCTCTCGTCCTCGGCAGAGCCTGATTCCGAAAAGGCACACGTCCGGCTCCTTGTCCCACACGGAAGGTGGCAGGCCGGAAAGATGTTGCTGGTCTTCACCGTCCCCCTGCAGCCTAATCAAAGGCACAACAGTATTCAGGACCCGGGCACGCCCAGAGGAGGAACATATCATGGCTCTTGTCCTCGGCAGAGCCTCTTCCCGAAAAGGCACACGTCCGGCTTCTTGTCCCACACGGAAGGTGCCAGCCCTGAAAGCTGTTGCTGGTCTTCACCGTCCCCCTGCAGCCTATTCACAGGCACAACAGGATCTGGAACCGGGGCTTGCCCAGAGGAGGAACATCTCATGGCTCTCGTCCTCGGCAGTGCCTGATTCTGGAAGGCACACGTCCGGCTCCTTGTCCCACACGGAAGGTGGCAGCCCTGAAAGCTGGTGCTGGTCTTCACCGTCCCCCTGCAGCCTATTCACAGGCACAACAGGATCTGGGACCCGGGCTTGCCCAGAGGAGGAAAATCTCATGGCTCTCGTCCTCAGCAGAACCTGTTTCGGAAACGGCACAGATCCTGCAACTTGTCAGAAAAGGTTTACAGTTAGGGGTTAGGGTTAGGGTTAGGGTTAGGGTTGGGGTTAGGGATAGGGTTAGGGTTAGGGTTAGGGTTAGGGGTTAGGGTTAGGGTTAGGGTTAGGGGGTTAGGGTTAGGCGTAGTGTTAGGGTTACGGTCAGGGTTAGGCTTAGGGTTAGGGCCTTTAGGGTTAGGGTTAGGGTTAGGGGTTAGGGTTAGGGGTTAGGGTTAGGGGTTAGGATTAGGGTTAGGGTTAGGTGTTAGGGTGAGTGTTAGGGTTAGGTGGTTAGGGTTACGGTTAGGGTTAGGGGTTAGGGTTAGGGTTAGAGTTAGGGTTAGGGTTAGGGTTAGGGTTAGGGGTTAGGGTTAGGGTTAGGGTCAGGGTTAGTCTCTCGTCCTCGGCAGAGCCTGTTTCCGAAAAGGCACACGTCCGGCTCCTTGTCCCACACGGAAGGTGGCAGCCCTGAAAGATGTTGCTGGTCTTCACCGTCCCCCTGCAGCCTATTCACAGGCACAACAGGATCTGGGACCCGGGCTTGCCCAGAGGAGGAACATCTCATGTCTCTCGTCCTCGGCAGGGCCTGTTTCGGAAAAGGCACACGTCCGGCTCCTTGTCCCACAAGGAAGGTGGCACCCCTGAAGGATGTTGCTGGTCTTCACCGTCCCCCTGCAGCCTATTCACAGGCACAACAGGATCTGGGACCCGGGCTTGCCCAGAGGAGGAACATCTCATGGCTCTCGTCATCGGCAGAGCCTGATTCCGAAAAGGCACACGTCCGGCTCCTTGTCCCACACGGAAGGTGGCAGGCCGGAAAGATGTTGCTGGTCTTCACCGTCCCCCTGCAGCCTATTCAAAGGCACAACAGTATTCAGGACCCGGACACGCCCAGAGGAGGAACATATCATGGCTCTTGTCCTCGGCAGAGCCTCTTCCCGAAAAGGCACACGTCCGGCTCCTTGTCCCACATGGAAGGTGCCAGCCCAGAAAGATGTTGCTGGTCTTCACCGCCCCCCTGCAGCCTATTCACAGGCACAACAGGATCTGGGACCCGGGCTTGCCCAGAGGAGGAACATCTCATGGCTCTCGTCCTCGGCAGGGCCTCTTTTCGAAAAGGCACACGTCCGGCTCCGTGTCCCACACGGAAGGTGGCAGGCTGGAAAGATGTTGCTGGTCTTCACCGTCCCCCTGCAGCCTATTCACAGGCACAACAGGATCTGGGACCGGGGCTTGCCCAGAGGAGGAACATCTCATGGCTCTCGTCCTCGGCAGAGCCTGATTCCGGAAAGGCACACGTCCGGCTCCTTGTCCCACACGGAAGGTGGCAGCCCTGAAAGCTGTTGCTGGTCTTCACCGTCCCCCTGCAGCCTCTTCACAGGCACAACAGGATCAGGGATACGGGCTTGCCCAGAGGAGGAAAATCTCATGGCTCTCGTCCTCAGCAGAACCTGTTTCGGAAACGGCACACATCCTGCAACTTGTCAGAAAAGGTTTACAGTTAGGGGTTAGGGTTAGGGTTAGGGTTAGGGTTGGGGATAGGGTTAGGGTTAGGGTTAGGGTTAGGGGTTAGGGTTAGGGTTAGGGTTAGGGAGTTAGGGTTAGGCTTAGGGTTAGGGTTAGGGTCAGGGTTAGGGTTAGGGTTAGGGCCATTAGGGTTAGGGTTAGGGTTAGGGGTTAGGGTTAGGGTTAGGGTTAGGGGTTAGGGTTAGGGTTAGGGTTAGGGTCCATTAGGGTTAGGGTTAGGTTTAGGGGTTAGGATTAGGGTTAGGGTTAGGTGTTAGGGTGAGTGTTAGGGTTAGGTGGTTAGGGTTACGGTTAGGGTTACGGGTTAGGTTTAGGGTTAGAGTTAGGAGTTAGGGTCCGGGTTAGGGTTACAGTTAGGGTTAGGGTTAGGGTTTAGGGTTAGGGTTAGTGTTAAGGGCTTAGGGTTAGGGTTAGGGTTAGGGTCGTTAGGGATGGGCTTAGGGTTAGGCTTAGGGGTTAGGGTTAGCGTTAGGGTCAGGGTTAGTCTCTCGTCCTCGGCAGAGCCTGTTTCCGAAAAGGCACACGTCCGGCTCCTTGTCCCACACGGAAGGTGGCAGCCCTGAAAGCTGGTGATGGTCTTCACCGTCCCCCTGCAGCTTATTCACAGGTACAACAGGATCTGGGACCCGGGCTTGCCCAGAGGAGGAACATCTCATGGCTCTCGTCCTCGGCAGAGCCTGATTCCGGAAAGGCACAAGTCCGGCTCCTTGTCCCACACGGAAGGTGGCAGCCCTGAAAGCTGTTGCTGGTCTTCACCGTCCCCCTGCAGCCTATTCACAGGCACAACAGGATCTGGGACCCGGGCTTGCCCAGAGGAGGAACATCTCATGTCTCTCGTCCTCGGCAGGGCCTGTTTCGGAAAAGGCACACGTCCGGCTCCTTGTCCCACAAGGAAGGTGGCACCCCTGAAGGATGTTGCTGGTCTTCACCGTCCCCCTGCAGCCTATTCACAGGCACAACAGGATCTGGGACCCGGGCTTGCCCAGAGGAGGAACATCTCATGGCTCTCGTCATCGGCAGAGCCTCTTTCCGAAAAGGCACACGTCCGGCTCCTTGTCCCACACGGAAGGTGGCAGGCCGGAAAGATGTTGCTGGTCTTCACCGTCCCCCTGCAGCCTATTCAAAGGCACAACAGTATTCAGGACCCGGACACGCCCAGAGGAGGAACATATCATGGCTCTTGTCCTCGGCAGAGCCTCTTCCCGAAAAGGCACACGTCCGGCTCCTTGTCCCACATGGAAGGTGCCAGCCCAGAAAGATGTTGCTGGTCTTCACCGCCCCCCTGCAGCCTATTCACAGGCACAACAGGATCTGGGACCCGGGCTTGCCCAGAGGAGGAACATCTCATGGCTCTCGTCCTCGGCAGAGCCTCTTTTCGAAAAGGCACACGTCCGGCTCCGTGTCCCACACGGAAGGTGGCAGGCTGGAAAGATGTTGCTGGTCTTCACCGTCCCCCTGCAGCCTATTCACAGGCACAACAGGATCTGGGACCGGGGCTTGCCCAGAGGAGGAACATCTCATGGCTCTCGTCCTCGGCAGAGCCTGATTCCGGAAAGGCACACGTCCGGCTCCTTGTCCCACACGGAAGGTGGCAGCCCTGAAAGCTGTTGCTGGTCTTCACCGTCCCCCTGCAGCCTCTTCACAGGCACAACAGGATCAGGGATACGGGCTTGCCCAGAGGAGGAAAATCTCATGGCTCTGGTCCTCAGCAGAACCTGTTTCGGAAACGGCACACATCCTGCAACTTGTCAGAAAAGGTTTACAGTTAGGGGTTAGGGTTAGGGTTAGGGTTAGGGTTAGGGGTTAGGGTTAGGATTAGGGTTAGGGGGTTAGGTTTAGGCTTAGGGTTAGGGTTAGGGCTGTCAGGGATAGGGTTAGGGTTAGGGGTTAGGGTTAGGGTTAGGGTTAGGGGTTAGGGTTAGGGTTAGGGTTAGGGTCCATTAGGGTTAGGGTTAGGGTTAGGGGTTAGGATTAGGGTTAGGGTTAGGTGTTAGGGTGAGTGTTAGGGTTAGGTGGTTAGGGTTATGGTTAGGGGTTAGGGTTAGGGTTAGAGTTAGGAGTTAGGGTCCGGGTTAGGATTACAGTTAGGGTTAGGGTTAGGGTTTAGGGTTAGGGTTAGTGTTAAGGGCTTAGGGTTAGGGTTAGGTTTAGGGTTGTTAGGGATGGGCTTAGGGTTAGGGTTAGGGGTTAGGGTTAGGGTTAGGGTCAGGGTTAGTCTCTCGTCCTCGGCAGAGCCTGTTTCCGAAAAGGCACACGTCTGGCTCCTTGTCCCACACGAAATGTGGCAGCCCTGAAAGCTGTTGCTGGTCTTCACCGTCCCCCTGCAGCCTATTCACAGGCACAACAGGATCTGGGACCCGGGCTTGCCCAGAGGAGGAACATCTCATGGCTCTCGTCCTCGACAGGGCCTGTTTCCGAAAAGGCACACGTCCGGCTCCTTGTCCCACACGGAAGGTGGCAGGCCGGAAAGATGTTGCTGGTCTTCACCGTCCCCCTGCAGCCTATTCACAGGCACAACAGGATCTGGGACCCTGGCTTGCCCAGAGGAGGAACATCTCATGGCTCTCGTCCTCGGCAGAGCCTGTTTCCGGAAGGCACACGTACGGCTCCTTGTCCCACACGGAAGGTGGCAGCCCTGAAAGATGTTGCTGGTCTTCACCGTCCCCCTGCAGCTTATTCACAGGTACAACAGGATCTGGGACCCGGGCTTGCCCAGAGGAGGAACATCTCATGGCTCTCTTCCTCGGCAGAGCCCGATTCCGAAAAGGCACACGTCCGGCTCCTTGTCCGACACGGAAGGTGGCAGCCCTGAAAGCTGTTGCTGGTCTTCACCGTCCCCCTGCAGCCTATTCACAGGTACGACAGGATCTGGGACCCGGGCTTGCCCAGAGGAGGAACATCTCATGGCTCTCGTCCTCGGCAGAGCCTATTTCCGAAAAGGCACACGTCCGGCTCCTTGTCCCACACGGAAGGTGGCAGCCCTGAAAGCTGTTGCTGGTCTTCACCGTCCCCCTGCAGCCTATTCACAGGTACAACAGGATTCAGGACCCGGGCTTGCCCAGAGGAGGAACATCTCATGGATCTCGTCCTCGGCAGAGCCTGTTTCCGAAAAGGCACACGTCCGGCTCCTTGTCCCACACGGAAGTTGGCACCCCTGAAGGATGTTGCTGGTCTTCACCGTCCCCCTGCAGCCTATTCACAGGCACAACAGGATCTGGGACCCGGGCTTGCCTAGAGGAGGAACATCTCATGGCTCTCGTCCTCGGCAGAGCCTGATTCCGGAAAGGCACACGTCCGGCTCCTTGTCCCACACGGAAGGTGGCAGCCCTGAAAGCTGTTGCTGGTCTTCACCGTCCCCCTGCAGCCTATTCACAGGTACAACAGGATTCAGGACCCGGGCTTGCCCAGAGGAGGAACATCTCATGTCTCTCGTCCTCGGCAGAGTCTGATTCCGGAAAGGCACACGTCCGGCTCCTTGTCCCACACGGAAGGTGGCAGCCCTGAAAGCTGTTGCTGGTCTTCACCGTCCCCCTGCAGCCTATTCACAGGTACAACAGGATTCAGGACCCGGGCTTGCCCAGAGGAGGAACATCTCATGGCTCTCGTCCTCGGCAGAGTCTGATTCTGGAAAGGCACACGTCCGGCTCCTTGTCCCACACGGAAGGTGGCAGGCCGGAAAGATGTTGCTGGTCTTCACCGTCCCCCTGCAGCCTATTCACAGGCACAACAGGATCTGGGACCGGGGCTTGCCCAGAGGAGGAACATCTCATGGCTCTCGTCCTCGGCAGGGCCTCTTTTCGAAAAGGCACACGTCCGGCTCCGTGTCCCACACGGAAGGTGGCAGGCTGGAAAGATGTTGCTGGTCTTCACCGTCCCCCTGCAGCCTATTCACAGGCACAACAGGATCTGGGACCGGGGCTTGCCCAGAGGAGGAACATCTCATGGCTCTCGTCCTCGGCAGAGCCTGATTCCGGAAAGGCACACGTCCGGCTCCTTGTCCCACACGGAAGGTGGCAGCCCTGAAAGCTGTTGCTGGTCTTCACCGTCCCCCTGCAGCCTCTTCACAGGCACAACAGGATCAGGGATACGGGCTTGCCCAGAGGAGGAAAATCTCATGGCTCTCGTCCTCAGCAGAACCTGTTTCGGAAACGGCACACATCCTGCAACTTGTCAGAAAAGGTTTACAGTTAGGGGTTAGGGTTAGGGTTAGGGTTAGGGTTAGGGGTTAGGGTTAGGATTAGGGTTAGGGGGTTAGGTTTAGGCTTAGGGTTAGGGTTAGGGCTGTCAGGGATAGGGTTAGGGTTAGGGGTTAGGGTTAGGGTTAGGGTTAGGGGTTAGGGTTAGGGTTAGGGTTAGGGTCCATTAGGGTTAGGGTTAGGGTTAGGGGTTAGGATTAGGGTTACGGTTAGGTGTTAGGGTGAGTGTTAGGGTTAGGTGGTTAGGGTTATGGTTAGGGGTTAGGGTTAGGGTTAGAGTTAGGAGTTAGGGTCCGGGTTAGGATTACAGTTAGGGTTAGGGTTAGGGTTTAGGGTTAGGGTTAGTGTTAAGGGCTTAGGGTTAGGGTTAGGTTTAGGGTTGTTAGGGATGGGCTTAGGGTTAGGGTTAGGGGTTAGGGTTAGGGTTAGGGTCAGGGTTAGTCTCTCGTCCTCGGCAGAGCCTGTTTCCGAAAAGGCACACGTCCGGCTCCTTGTCCCACACGAAAGGTGGCAGCCCTGAAAGCTGTTGCTGGTCTTCACCGTCCCCCTGCAGCCTATTCACAGGCACAACAGGATCTGGGACCCGGGCTTGCCCAGAGGAGGAACATCTCATGGCTCTCGTCCTCGACAGGGCCTGTTTCCGAAAAGGCACACGTCCGGCTCCTTGTCCCACACGGAAGGTGGCAGGCCGGAAAGATGTTGCTGGTCTTCACCGTCCCCCTGCAGCCTATTCACAGGCACAACAGGATCTGGGACCCTGGCTTGCCCAGAGGAGGAACATCTCATGGCTCTCGTCCTCGGCAGAGCCTGTTTCCGGAAGGCACACGTCCGGCTCCTTGTCCCACACGGAAGGTGGCAGCCCTGAAAGATGTTGCTGGTCTTCACCGTCCCCCTGCAGCTTATTCACAGGTACAACAGGATCTGGGACCCGGGCTTGCCCAGAGGAGGAACATCTCATGGCTCTCTTCCTCGGCAGAGCCCGATTCCGAAAAGGCACACGTCCGGCTCCTTGTCCGACACGGAAGGTGGCAGCCCTGAAAGCTGTTGCTGGTCTTCACCGTCCCCCTGCAGCCTATTCACAGGTACGACAGGATCTGGGACCCGGGCTTGCCCAGAGGAGGAACATCTCATGGCTCTCGTCCTCGGCAGAGCCTATTTCCGAAAAGGCACACGTCCGGCTCCTTGTCCCACACGGAAGGTGGCAGCCCTGAAAGCTGTTGCTGGTCTTCACCGTCCCCCTGCAGCCTATTCACAGGTACAACAGGATTCAGGACCCGGGCTTGCCCAGAGGAGGAACATCTCATGGATCTCGTCCTCGGCAGAGCCTGTTTCCGAAAAGGCACACGTCCGGCTCCTTGTCCCACACGGAAGTTGGCACCCCTGAAGGATGTTGCTGGTCTTCACCGTCCCCCTGCAGCCTATTCACAGGCACAACAGGATCTGGGACCCGGGCTTGCCTAGAGGAGGAACATCTCATGGCTCTCGTCCTCGGCAGAGCCTGATTCCGGAAAGGCACACGTCCGGCTCCTTGTCCCACACGGAAGGTGGCAGCCCTGAAAGCTGTTGCTGGTCTTCACCGTCCCCCTGCAGCCTATTCACAGGTACAACAGGATTCAGGACCCGGGCTTGCCCAGAGGAGGAACATCTCATGTCTCTCGTCCTCGGCAGAGTCTGATTCCGGAAAGGCACACGTCCGGCTCCTTGTCCCACACGGAAGGTGGCAGCCCTGAAAGCTGTTGCTGGTCTTCACCGTCCCCCTGCAGCCTATTCACAGGTACAACAGGATTCAGGACCCGGGCTTGCCCAGAGGAGGAACATCTCATGGCTCTCGTCCTCGGCAGAGTCTGATTCTGGAAAGGCACACGTCCGGCTCCTTGTCCCACACGGAAGGTGGCAGGCCGGAAAGATGTTGCTGGTCTTCACCGTCCCCCTGCAGCCTATTCACAGGCACAACAGGATCTGGGACCGGGGCTTGCCCAGAGGAGGAACATCTCATGGCTCTCGTCCTCGGCAGTGCCTGATTCTGGAAAGGCACACGTCCGGCTCCGTGTCCCACACGGAAGGTGGCAGGCTGGAAAGATGTTGCTGGTCTTCACCGTCCCCCTGCAGCCTATTCACAGGCACAACAGGATCTGGGACCGGGGCTTGCCCAGAGGAGGAACATCTCATGGCTCTCGTCCTCGGCAGAGCCTGATTCCGGAAAGGCACACGTCCGGCTCCTTGTCCCACACGGAAGGTGGCAGCCCTGAAAGCTGTTGCTGGTCTTCACCGTCCCCCTGCAGCCTATTCACAGGCACAACAGGATCTGGGATACGGGCTTGCCCAGAGGAGGAAAATCTCATGGCTCTCGTCCTCAGCAGAACCTGTTTCGGAAACGGCACACATCCTGCAACTTGTCAGAAAAGGTTTACAGTTAGGGGTTAGGGTTAGGGTTAGGGTTAGGGTTGGGGTTAGGGTTAGGGTTAGGGTTAGGGTTAGGGGTTAGGGTTAGGGTTAGGGTTAGGGGGTTAGGGTTAGGCTTAGGGTTAGGGTTAGGGCTGTCAGGGTTAGGGTTAGGGTTAGAGGTTAGGGTTAGGGTTAGGGATAGAGGTTAGAGTTAGGGTTAGGGTTAGGGCTGTCAGGGTTAGGGTTAGGGTTAGGGGTTAGGGTTAGGGTTAGGGTTAGGTGTTAGGGTGAGTGTTAGGGTTAGTTGGTTAGGGTTACGGTTAGGGTTAGGGGTTAGGGTTAGGGTTAGAGTTAGGAGTTAGGGTCCGGGTTAGGGTTACAGTTAGGGTTAGGGTTAGGGTTTAGGGTTAGGGTTAGTGTTAAGGGCTTAGGGTTAGGGTCGTTAGGGATGGGCTTAGGGTTAGGGTTAGGGGTTAGGGTTAGGGTTAGGGTCAGGGTTAGTCTCTTGTCCTCGGCAGATCCTGTTTCCGAAAAGGCACACGTCCGGCTACTTGTCCCACACGGAAGGTGCCAGCCCTGAAAGCTGTTGCTGGTCTTCACCGTCCCCCTGCAGCCTATTCACAGGCACAACAGCATCTGGGACCCGGGCTTGCCCAGAGGAGGAACATATCATGGCTCTCGTCCTCGGCAGGGCCTCTTTCCGAAAAGGCACACGTCCGGCTCCTTGTCCCACACGGAAGTTGGCACCCCTGAAGGATGTTGCTGGTCTTCACCGTCCCCCTGCAGCCTATTCACAGGCACAACAGGATCTGGGACCCGGGCTTGCCCAGAGGAGGAACATTTCATGGCTCTCGTCCTCGGCAGAGCCCGATTTCGGAAAGGCACACGTCCGGCTCCTTGTCCCACACGGAAGGTGGCAGCCCTGAAAGCTGTTGCTGGTCTTCACCGTCCCCCTGCAGCCTATTCACAGGTACAACAGGATTCAGGACCCGGGCTTGCCCAGAGGAGGAACATCTCATGGCTCTCGTCCTCAGCAGAGCCTGTTTCCGAGAAGGCACACGTCCGGCTCCTTGTCCCACACGGAAGGTGCCAGCCCTGAAAGCTGTTGCTGGTCTTCACCGTCCCCCTGCAGCCTATTCACAGGCACAACAGGATCTGGGACCCGGGCTTGCCCAGAGGAGGAACATCTCATGGCTCTCGTCCTCGGCAGAGTCTGTTTCCGAAAAGGCACACGTCCGGCTCCTTTTCCCACACGGAAGGTGGCAGGCCGGAAAGATGTTGCTGGTCTTCACCGTCCCCCTGCAGCCTATTCACAGGCACAACAGGATCTGGGACCGGGGCTTGCCCAGAGGAGGAACATCTCATGGCTCTCGTCCTCGGCAGAGACTGATTCCGGAAGGCACACGTCCGGCTCCTTGTCCCACACGGAAGGTGGCAGCCCTGAAAGATGTTGCTGGTCTTCACCGTCCCCCTGCAGCCTATTCACAGGTACGACAGGATCTGGGACGCGGGCTTGCCCAGAGGAGGAAAATCTCATGGCTCTCGTCCTCAGCAGAACCTGTTTCGGAAACGGCACACATCCTGCAACTTGTCAGAAAAGGTTTACAGTTAGGGGTTAGGGTTAGGGTTAGGGTTAGGGTTGGGGTTAGGGTTAGGGGGTTAGGGTTAGGGGTAGGGTTAGGGTCAGGGTTAGGGTTAGGGTTAGGGCCTTTAGGTTTAGGGTTAGGGTTAGGGGTTACGGTTAGGGTTAGGGCCATTAGTATTAGGGTTAGGGTTAGGGGTTAGGGGTAGTTGGTAAGGGTTACGGTTAGGGTTAGGGGTTAGGTTTAGGATTAGAGTTAGGAGTTAGGGTCCGGGTTAGGGTTACAGTTAGGGTTAGGTTTAGGGTTTAGGGTTAGGGTTAGTGTTAAGGGCTTAGGGTTAGGGTTAGGTTTAGGGTTGCTAGGGATGGGCTTAGCGTTAGGGTTAGGGGTTAGGGTTAGGGTTAGGGTCAGGGTTAGTCTCTCGTCCTCGGCAGAGCCTGTTTCCGAAAAGGCACACGTCCGGCTCCTTGTCCCACACGGAAGGTGGCAGCCCTGAAAGCTCTTACTGGTCTTCTCCGTCCCCCTGTCAGCTTATTCACAGGTGCAACAGGATCTGGGACCCGGGCTTGCCCAGAGGAGCAACATCTCATGGCTCTCATCCTCGACAGGGTCTGTTTCCGAAAAGGCACACGTTCGGCTCCTTGTCCCACACGGAAGTTGGCACCCCTGAAGGATGTTGCTGGTCTTCACCGTCCCCCTGCAGCCTATTCACAGGCACAACAGGATCTGGGACCCGGGCTTGCCCAGAGGAGGAACATCTCATGGCTCTCGTCCTCGGCAGAGCCTGTTTCCGAGAAGGCACACGTCCGGCTCCTTGTCCCACACGGAAGGTGGCAGCCCTGAAAGCTGTTGCTGGTCTTCACCGTCCCCCTGCAGCCTATTCTCAGGCACAACAGGATTCAGGACCCGAGCATGCCCAGAGGAGGAACATCTCATGGCTCTCTTCCTCGGCAGAGCCCGATTCCGAAAAGGCACACGTCCGGCTCCTTGTCCGACACGGAAGGTGGCAGCCCTGAAAGCTGTTGCTGGTCTTCACCGTCCCCCTGCAGCCTATTCACAGGTACGACAGCATCTGGGACCCGGGCTTTCCCAGAGGAGGAACATCTCATGGCTCTCGTCCTCGGCAGAGCCTATTTCCGAAAAGGCACACGTCCGGCTCCTTGTCCCACACGGAAGGTAGCAGCCCTGAAAGCTGTTGCTGGTCTTCACCGTCCCCCTGCAGCCTATTCACAGGTACAACAGGATTCAGGACCCGGGCTTGCCCAGAGGAGGAACATCTCATGGATCTCGTCCTCGGCAGAGCCTGTTT
Source organism: Astur gentilis (assembly GCF_929443795.1). Taxonomy (NCBI): domain Eukaryota; kingdom Metazoa; phylum Chordata; class Aves; order Accipitriformes; family Accipitridae; genus Astur; species Astur gentilis. Next base: position 103,797 of record NW_026060780.1, read on the forward strand.
CCGAAAAGGCACACGTCCGGCTCCTTGTCCCACACGGAAGTTGGCACCCCTGAAGGATGTTGCTGGTCTTCACCGTCCCCCTGCAGCCTATTCACAGGTACAACAGGATTCAGGACCCGGGCTTGCCCAGAGGAGGAACATCTCATGGCTCTCGTCCTCGGCAGAGCCTGATTCCGGAAGGCACACGTCCGGCTCCTTGTCCCACACGGAAGGTGGCAGCCCTGAAAGATGTTGCGGGTCTTCACCGTCCCCCTGCAGCCTATTCACAGGCACAACAGGATCTGGGATACGGGCTTGCCCAGAGGAGGAAAATCTCATGGCTCTCGTCCTCAGCAGAACCTGTTTCGGAAACCGCACACATCCTGCAACTTGTCAGAAAAGGTTTACAGTTAGGGGTTAGGGTTAGGGTTAGGGTTAGGGTTGGGGTTAGGGTTACGGTGTTAGGGTTAGGGTTAGGGTTAGGGTCAGGGTTAGGGTTAGGGTTAGGGCCATTAGGGTTAGGGTTAGGGTTAGGGGTTACGGTTAGGGTTAGGGCCATTAGTATTAGGGTTAGGGTTAGGGGTTAGGGGTAGTTGGTTAGGGTTACGGTTAGGGTTAGGGGTTAGGTTTAGGATTAGAGTTAGGAGTTAGGGTCCGGGTTAGGGTTACAGTTAGGGTTAGGTTTAGGGTTTAGGGTTAGGGTTAGTGTTAAGGGCTTAGGGTTAGGGTTAGGTTTAGGGTTGTTAGGGATGGGCTTAGCGTTAGGGTTAGGGGTTAGGGTTAGGGTTAGGGTCAGGGTTAGTCTCTCGTCCTCGGCAGAGCCTGTTTCCGAAAAGGCACACGTCCGGCTCCTTGTCCCACACGGAAGGTGGCAGCCCTGAAAGCTCTTGCTGGTCTTCACCGTCCCCCTGTCAGCTTATTCACAGGTACAACAGGATCTGGGACCCGTGCTTGCCCAGAGGAGGAACATCTCATGTCTCTCGTCCTCGGCAGAGCCTGATTCCGGAAAGGCACACGTCCGGCTCCTTGTCCCACACGGAAGGTGGCAGCCCTGAAAGCTGTTGCTGGTCTTCACCGTCTCCCTGCAGCCTATTCACAGGCACAACAGGATCTGGGACGCGGGCTTGCCCAGAGGAGCAACATCTCATGGCTCTCGTCCTCGACAGGGTCTGTTTCCGAAAAGGCACACGTCCGGCTCCTTGTCCCACACGGAAGTTGGCACCCC
>NW_026060780.1:107500-157500 GCF_929443795.1 Astur gentilis
ATCTGGGATACGGGCTTGCCCAGAGGAGGAAAATCTCATGGCTCTCGTCCTCAGCAGAACCTGTTTCGGAAACGGCACACATCCTGCAACTTGTCAGAAAAGGTTTACAGTTAGGGGTTAGGGTTAGGGTTAGGGTTAGGGTTGGGGTTAGGGTTAGGGTTAGGGTTAGGGTTAGGGGTTAGGGTTAGGGTTAGGGTTAGGGGGTTAGGGTTAGGCTTAGGGTTAGCGTTAGGGCTGTCAGGGTTAGGGTTAGGGTTAGGGGTTAGGGTTAGGGTTAGGGATAGGGGTTAGAGTTAGGGTTAGGGTTAGGGCTGTCAGGGTTAGGGTTAGGGTTAGGGGTTAGGGTTAGGGTTAGGGTTAGGTGTTAGGGTGAGTGTTAGGGTTAGTTGGTTAGGGTTACGGTTAGGGTTAGGGGTTAGGGTTAGGGTTAGAGTTAGGAGTTAGGGTCCGGGTTAGGGTTACAGTTAGGGTTAGGGTTAGGGTTTAGGGTTAGGGTTAGTGTTAAGGGCTTAGGGTTAGGGTCGTTAGGGATGGGCTTAGGGTTAGGGTTAGGGGTTAGGGTTAGGGTTAGGGTCAGGGTTAGTCTCTTGTCCTCGGCAGATCCTGTTTCCGAAAAGGCACACGTCCGGCTACTTGTCCCACACGGAAGGTGCCAGCCCTGAAAGCTGTTGCTGGTCTTCACCGTCCCCCTGCAGCCTATTCACAGGCACAACAGGATCTGGGACCCGGGCTTGCCCAGAGGAGGAACATCTCATGGCTCTCGTCCTCGGCAGAGTCTGTTTCCGAAAAGGCACACGTCCGGCTCCTTTTCCCACACGGAAGGTGGCAGGCCGGAAAGATGTTGCTGGTCTTCACCGTCCCCCTGCAGCCTATTCACAGGCACAACAGGATCTGGGACCGGGGCTTGCCCAGAGGAGGAACATCTCATGGCTCTCGTCCTCGGCAGAGACTGATTCCGGAAGGCACACGTCCGGCTCCTTGTCCCACACGGAAGGTGGCAGCCCTGAAAGATGTTGCTGGTCTTCACCGTCCCCCTGCAGCCTATTCACAGGTACGACAGGATCTGGGACGCGGGCTTGCCCAGAGGAGGAAAATCTCATGGCTCTCGTCCTCAGCAGAACCTGTTTCGTAAACGGCACACATCCTGCAACTTGTCAGAAAAGGTTTACAGTTAGGGGTTAGGGTTAGGGTTATGGTTAGGGTTGGGGTTAGGGTTAGGGGGTTAGGGTTAGGGTTAGGGTTAGGGTCAGGGTTAGGGTTAGGGTTAGGGCCATTAGGGTGAGGGTTAGGGTTAGGGGTTAGGGTTAGGGTTAGGGTTGGGGTTAGGGTTAGGGTGTTAGGGTAGGGTTAGGGTTAGGGTAAGGGTTAGGGTTAGGGTTAGGGCCATTAGGGTTAGGGTTAGGGTTAGGGGTTACGGTTAGGGTTAGGGCCATTAGTATTAGGGTTAGGGTTAGGGGTTAGTGGTAGTTGGTTAGGGTTACGGTTAGGGTTAGGGGTTAGGTTTAGGATTAGAGTATAGGAGTTAGGGTCCGGGTTAGGGTTACAGTTAGGGTTAGGTTTAGGGTTTAGGGTTAGGGTTAGTGTTAAGGGCTTAGGGTTAGGGTTAGGTTTAGGGTTGTTAGGGATGGGCTTAGCGTTAGGGTTAGGGGTTAGGGTTAGGGTTAGGGTCAGGGTTAGTCTCTCGTCCTCGGCAGAGCCTGTTTCCGAAAAGGCACACGTCCGGCTCCTTGTCCCACACGGAAGGTGGCAGCCCTGAAAGCTCTTGCTGGTCTTCACCGTCCCCCTGTCAGCTTATTCACAGGTACAACAGGATCTGGGACCCGTGCTTGCCCAGAGGAGGAACATCTCATGTCTCTCGTCCTCGGCAGAGCCTGATTCCGGAAAGGCACACGTCCGGCTCCTTGTCCCACACGGAAGGTGGCAGCCCTGAAAGCTGTTGCTGGTCTTCACCGTCCCCCTGCAGCCTATTCACAGGCACAACAGGATCTGGGACCCGGGCTTGGCCAGAGGAGCAACATCTCATGGCTCTCGTCCTCGACAGGGCCTGTTTCCGAAAAGGCACACGTCCGGCTCCTTGTCCGACACGGAAGTTGGCACCCCTGAAGGATGTTGCTGGTCTTCACCGTCCCCCTGCAGCCTATTCACAGGCACAACAGGATCTGGGACCCGGGCTTGCCCAGAGGAGGAACATCTCATGTCTCTCGTCCTCGGCAGAGCCTGTTTCCGAGAAGGCACACGTCCGGCTCCTTGTCCCACACGGAAGGTGGCAGCCCTGAAAGCTGTTGCTGGTCTTCACCGTCCCCCTGCAGCCTATTCACAGGCACAACAGGATTCAGGACCCGAGCATGCCCAGAGGAGGAACATCTCATGGCTCTCTTCCTCGGCTGAGCCCGATTCCGAAAAGGCACACCTCCGGCTCCTTGTCCGACACGGAAGTTGGCAGCCCTGAAAGCTGTTGCTGGTCTTCACCGTCCCCCTGCAGCCTATTCACAGGTACGACAGGATCTGGGACCCGGGCTTGCCCAGAGGAGGAACATCTCATGTCTCTTCCTCGACAGGGCCTGTTTCCAAAAAGGCACACGTCCGGCTCCTTGTCCCACACGGAAGTTGGCACCCCTGAAGGATGTTGCTGGTCTTCACCGTCCCCCTGCAGCCTATTCACAGGCACAACAGGATCTGGGACCCGGGCTTGCCCAGAGGAGGAACATCTCATGGCTCTCGTCCTCGGCAGAGTCTGTTTCCGAAAAGGCACACGTCCGGCTCCTTTTCCCACACGGAAGGTGGCAGGCCGGAAAGATGTTGCTGGTCTTCACCGTCCCCCTGCAGCCTATTCACAGGCACAACAGGATCTGGGACCGGGGCTTGCCCAGAGGAGGAACATCTCATGGCTCTCGTCCTCGGCAGAGCCTGATTCCGGAAGGCACACGTCCGGCTCCTTGTCCCACACGGAAGGTGGCAGCCCTGAAAGATGTTGCTGGTCTTCACCGTCCCCCTGCAGCCTATTCACAGGCACAACAGGATCTGGGATACGGGCTTGCCCAGAGGAGGAAAATCTCATGGCTCTCGTCCTCAGCAGAACCTGTTTCGGAAACGGCACACATCCTGCAACTTGTCAGAAAAGGTTTACAGTTAGGGGTTAGGGTTAGGGTTATGGTTAGGGTTGGGGTTAGGGTTAGGGGGTTAGGGTTAGGGTTAGGGTTAGGGTCAGGGTTAGGGTTAGGGTTAGGGCCATTAGGGTGAGGGTTAGGGTTAGGGGTTAGGGTTAGGGTTAGGGTTAGGGGTTAGGGTTAGGGTTAGGGTTAGGGTCCATTAGGGTTAGGGTTAGGGTTAGGGGTTACGGTTAGGGTTAGGGCCATTAGTATTAGGGTTAGGGTTAGGGGTTAGGGGTAGTTGGTTAGGGTTACGGTTAGGGTTAGGGGTTAGGTTTAGGATTAGAGTTAGGAGTTAGGGTCCGGGTTAGGGTTACAGTTAGGGTTAGGTTTAGGGTTTAGGGTTAGGGTTAGTGTTAAGGGCTTAGGGTTAGGGTTAGGTTTAGGGTTGTTAAAGATGGGCTTAGCGTTAGGGTTAGGGGTTAGGGTTAGGGTTAGGGTCAGGGTTAGTCTCTCGTCCTCGGCAGAGCCTGTTTCCGAAAAGGCACACGTCCGGCTCCTTGTCCCACACGGAAGGTGGCAGCCCTGAAAGCTCTTGCTGGTCTTCACCGTCCCCCTGTCAGCTTTTTCACAGGTACAACAGGATCTGGGACCCGGGCTTGCCCAGAGGAGGAACATCTCATGTCTCTCGTCCTCGGCAGAGCCTGATTCCGGAAAGGCACACGTCCGGCTCCTTGTCCCACACGGAAGGTGGCAGCCCTGAAAGCTGTTGCTGGTCTTCACCGTCCCCCTGCAGCCTATTCACAGGCACAACAGGATCTGGGACCCGGGCTTGCCCAGAGGAGCAACATCTCATGGCTCTCGTCCTCGACAGGGCCTGTTTCCGAAAAGGCACACGTCGGCTCCTTGTCCCACACGGAAGTTGGCACCCCTGAAGGATGTTGCTGGTCTTCACCGTCCCCCTGCAGCTTATTCAAAGGCACAACAGGATCTGGGACACGGGCACGCCCAGAGGAGGAACATATCATGGCTCTTGTCCTCGGCAGAGCCTCTTCCCGTAAAGGCACACGTCCCGCTCCTTGTCCCACACGGAAGGTGGCAGCCCTGAAAGGTGTTGCTGGTCTTCACCGTCCCCCTGCAGCCTATTCACAGGCACAACAGGATCTGGGACCCGGGCTTGCCCAGAGGAGGAACATCTCATGGCTCTCGTCCTCGGCAGAGCCTGTTTCCGAGAAGGCACACGTCCGGCTCCTTGTCCCACACGGAAGGTGGCAGCCCTGAAAGCTGTTGCTGGTCTTCACCGTCCCCCTGCAGCCTATTCACAGGCACAACAGGATTCAGGACCCGAGCATGCCCAGAGGAGGAACATCTCATGGCTCTCTTCCTCGGCAGAGCCCGATTCCGAAAAGGCACACGTCCGGCTCCTTGTCCGACACGGAAGTTGGCAGCCCTGAAAGCTGTTGCTGGTCTTCACCATCCCCCTGCAGCCTATTCACAGGTACGACAGGATCTGGGACCCGGGCTTGCCCAGAGGAGGAACATCTCATGGCTCTCGTCCTCGGCAGGGCCTATTTCCGAAAAGGCACACGTCCGGCTCCTTGTCCCACACGGAAGGTGGCAGCCCTGAAAGCTGTTGCTGGTCTTCACCGTCCCCCTGCAGCCTATTCACAGGTACAACAGGATTCAGGACCCGGGCTTGCCCAGAGGAGGAACATATCATGGCTCTCGTCCTCGGCAGATCCTGATTACGGAAAGGCACACGTCCGGCTCCTTGTCCCACACGGAAGGTGGCAGGCCGGAAAGTTGTTGCTCGTCTTCACCGTCCCCCTGCAGCCTATTCACAGGCACAACAGGATCTGGGACCCGGGCTTGCCCAGAGGAGGTACATCTCATGGCTCTCGTCCTCGGCAGGGCCTGTTTCCGAAAAGGCACACGTCCGGCTCCTTGTCCCACACGGAAGGTGGCAGGCCGGAAAGATATTGCTGGTCTTCACCGTCCCCCTGCAGCCTATTCACAGGCACAACAGGATCTGGGACCGGGGCTTGCCCAGAGGGGGAACATCTCATGGCTCTCGTCCTCGGCAGAGCCTGATTCCGGAAGGCACACGTCCGGCTCCTTGTCCCACACGGAAGGTGGCAGCCCTGAAAGCTGTTGCTGGTCTTCACCGTCCCCCTGCAGCCTATTCACAGGCACAACAGGATCTGGGATACGGGCTTGCCCAGAGGAGGAAAATCTCATGGCTCTCGTCCTCAGCAGAACCTGTTTCGGAAACGGCACACATCCTGCAACTTGTCAGAAAAGGTTTACAGTTAGGGGTTAGGGTTAGGGTTAGGTTTAGGGTTCGGGTTAGGGTTAGGGGGTTAGGGTTAGGGTTAGGGTTAGGGTCAGGGTTAGGGTTAGGGTTAGGGCCATTAGGGTTAGGGTTAGGGTTAGGGGTTAGGGTTAGGGTTAGAGGTTAGGGTTAGGGTTAGGGTTAGGGTCCATTAGGGTTAGGGTTAGGGTTAGGGGTTAGGGTTAGGGTTAGGGCCATTAGTATTAGGGTTAGGGTTAGGGGTTAGGGTTAGTTGGTTAGGGTTACGGTTAGGGTTAGGGGTTAGGTTTAGGATTATAGTTAGGAGTTAGGGTCCGGGTTATGGTTACAGTTAGGGTTAGGTTTAGGGTTTAGGGTTAGGGTTAGTGTTAGGGTTAGGGTTAGGGTTAGGTTTAGGGTTGTTAGGGATGGGCTTAGGGTTAAGGTTAGGGGTTAGGGTTAGGGTTAGGGTCAGGGTTAGTCTCTCGTCCTCGGCAGAGCCTGTTTCCGAAAAGGCACACGTCCGGCTCCTTGTCCCACACGGAAGGTGGCAGCCCTGATAGCTGTTGCTGGTCTTCACCGTCCCCCTGCAGCTTATTCACAGGTACAACAGGATCTGGGACCCGGGCTTGCCCAGAGGAGGAACATCTCATGTCTCTCGTCCTCGGCAGAGCCTGATTCCGGAAAGGCACACGTCCGGCTCCTTGTCCCACACGGAAGGTGGCAGCCCTGAAAGCTGTTGCTGGTCTTCACCGTCCCCCTGCAGCCTATTCACAGGCACAACAGGATCTGGGACCCGGGCTTGCCCAGAGGAGCAACATCTCATGGCTCTCGTCCTCGACAGGGCCTGTTTCCGAAAAGGCACACGTCGGCTCCTTGTCCCACACGGAAGTTGGCACCCCTGAAGGATGTTGCTGGTCTTCACCGTCCCCCTGCAGCTTATTCAAAGGCACAACAGGATCTGGGACACGGGCACGCCCAGAGGAGGAACATATCATGGCTCTTGTCCTCGGCAGAGCCTCTTCCCGTAAAGGCACACGTCCGGCTCCTTGTCCCACACGGAAGGTGGCAGCCCTGAAAGGTGTTGCTGGTCTTCACCGTCCCCCTGCAGCCTATTCACAGGCACAACAGGATCTGGGACCCGGGCTTGCCCAGAGGAGGAACATCTCATGGCTCTCGTCCTCGGCAGAGCCTGTTTCCGAGAAGGCACACGTCCGGCTCCTTGTCCCACACGGAAGGTGGCAGCCCTGAAAGCTGTTGCTGGTCTTCACCGTCCCCCTGCAGCCTATTCACAGGCACAACAGGATTCAGGACCCGAGCATGCCCAGAGGAGGAACATCTCATGGCTCTCTTCCTCGGCAGAGCCCGATTCCGAAAAGGCACACGTCCGGCTCCTTGTCCCACACGGAAGTTGGCAGCCCTGAAAGCTGTTGCTGGTCTTCACCGTCCCCCTGCAGCCTATTCACAGGTACGACAGGATCTGGGACCCGGGCTTGCCCAGAGGAGGAACATCTCATGGCTCTCGTCCTCGGCAGGGCCTATTTCCGAAAAGGCACACGTCCGGCTCCTTGTCCCACACGGAAGGTGGCAGCCCTGAAAGCTGTTGCTGGTCTTCACCGTCCCCCTGCAGCCTATTCACAGGTACAACAGGATTCAGGACCCGGGCTTGCCCAGAGGAGGAACATATCATGGCTCTCGTCCTCGGCAGATCCTGATTACGGAAAGGCACACGTCCGGCTCCTTGTCCCACACGGAAGGTGGCAGGCCGGAAAGTTGTTGCTCGTCTTCACCGTCCCCCTGCAGCCTATTCACAGGCACAACAGGATCTGGGACCCGGGCTTTCCCAGAGGAGGTACATCTCATGGCTCTCGTCCTCGGCAGGGCCTGTTTCCGAAAAGGCACACGTCCGGCTCCTTGTCCCACACGGAAGGTGGCAGGCCGGAAAGATATTGCTGGTCTTCACCGTCCCCCTGCAGCCTATTCACAGGCACAACAGGATCTGGGACCGGGGCTTGCCCAGAGGGGGAACATCTCATGGCTCTCGTCCTCGGCAGAGCCTGATTCCGGAAGGCACACGTCCGGCTCCTTGTCCCACACGGAAGGTGGCAGCCCTGAAAGCTGTTGCTGGTCTTCACCGTCCCCCTGCAGCCTATTCACAGGCACAACAGGATCTGGGATACGGGCTTGCCCAGAGGAGGAAAATCTCATGGCTCTCGTCCTCAGCAGAACCTGTTTCGGAAACGGCACACATCCTGCAACTTGTCAGAAAAGGTTTACAGTTAGGGGTTAGGGTTAGGGTTAGGTTTAGGGTTCGGGTTAGGGTTAGGGGGTTAGGGTTAGGGTTAGGGTTAGGGTCAGGGTTAGGGTTAGGGTTAGGGCCATTAGGGTTAGGGTTAGGGTTAGGGGTTAGGGTTAGGGTTAGAGGTTAGGGTTAGGGTTAGGGTTAGGGTCCATTAGGGTTAGGGTTAGGGTTAGGGGTTAGGGTTAGGGTTAGGGCCATTAGTATTAGGGTTAGGGTTAGGGGTTAGGGTTAGTTGGTTAGGGTTACGGTTAGGGTTAGGGGTTAGGTTTAGGATTATAGTTAGGAGTTAGGGTCCGGGTTATGGTTACAGTTAGGGTTAGGTTTAGGGTTTAGGGTTAGGGTTAGTGTTAAGGGCTTAGGGTTAGGGTTAGGTTTAGGGTTGTTAGGGATGGGCTTAGGGTTAAGGTTAGGGGTTAGGGTTAGGGTTAGGGTCAGGGTTAGTCTCTCGTCCTCGGCAGAGCCTGTTTCCGAAAAGGCACACGTCCGGCTCCTTGTCCCACACGGAAGGTGGCAGCCCTGATAGCTGTTGCTGGTCTTCACCGTCCCCCTGCAGCTTATTCACAGGTACAACAGGATCTGGGACCCGGGCTTGCCCAGAGGAGGAACATCTCATGTCTCTAATCCTCGGCAGAGCTTGATTCCGGAAAGGCACACGTCCGGCTCCTTGTCCCACACGGAAGGTGGCAGCCCTGAAAGCTGTTGCTGGTCTTCACCGTCCCCTGCAGCCTATTCACAAGCACAACAGGATCTGGGACCCGGGCTTGCCCAGAGGAGGAACATCTCATGGCTCTCGTCCTCGACAGGGCCTGTTTCCGAAAAGGCACACGTCCGGCTCCTTGTCCCACACGGAAGTTGGCACCCCTGAAGGATGTTGCTGGTCTTCACCGTCCCCCTGCAGCCTATTCACAGGCTCAACAGGATCTGGGACCCGGGCTTGCCCAGAGGAGGAACATCTCATGGCTCTCGTCCTCGGCAGAGCCTGATTCCGAGAAGGCACACGTCCGGCTCCTTGTCCCACACGAAGGTGACAGCCCTGAAAGCTGTTGCTGGTCTTCACCGTCCCCCTGCAGCCTATTCACAGGTACGACAGGATCTGGGACCCGGGCTTGCCCAGAGGAGGAACATCTCATGGCTCTCGTCCTCGGCAGGGCCTATTTTCGAAAAGGCACACGTCCGGTTCCTTGTCCCACACGGAATGTGGCAGCCCTGAAAGCTGTTGCTGGTCTTCACTGTCCCCCTGCAACCTATTCACAGGCACAACAGGATTCAGGACCCGGGCATGCCCAGAGGAGGAACATCTCATGGCTCTCGTCCTCGACAGGGCCTGTTTCCGAAAAGGCACACGTCCGGCTCCTTGTCCCACACGGAAGGTGGCACCCCTGAAGGATGTTGCTGGTCTTCACCGTCCCCCTGCAGCCTATTCACAGGCACAACAGGATCTGGGACCCGGGCTTGCCCAGAGGAGGAACATCTCATGGCTCTCGTCCTCGGCAGAGCCTGTTTCCGAGAAGGCACACGTCCGGCTCCTTGTCCCACACGGAAGGTGGCAGCCCTGAAAGCTGTTGCTGGTCTTCACCGTCCCCCTGCAGTCTATTCACAGGCACAACAGGATTCAGGACCCGGGCATGCCCAGAGGAGGAACATCTCATGGCTCTCTTCCTCGGCAGAGCCCGATTCCGAAAAGGCACACGTCCGGCTCCTTGTCCCACACGGAAGGTGGCAGCCCTGAAAGCTGTTGCTGGTCTTCACCGTCCCCCTGCAGCCTATTCACAGGTATGACAGGATCTGGGACCCGGGCTTGCCCAGAGGAGGAATATCTCATGGCTCTCGTCCTCGGCAGAGCCTGTTTCCGAAAAGGCACACGTCCGACTCCTTGTCCCACACGTAAGGTGGCAGCCCTGAAAGCTGTTGCTGGTCTTCACCGTCCCCCTGCAGCCTATTCACAGGTACGACAGGATCTGGGACCAGGGCTTGCCCAGAGGAGGAACATCTCATGGCTCTCGTCCTCGGCAGAGCCTATTTCCGAAAAGGCACACGTCCGGCTCCTTGTCCCACACGGAAGGTGGCAGCCCTGAAAGCTGTTGCTGGTCTTCACCGTCCCCCTGCAGCCTATTCACAGGTACAACAGGATTCAGGACCCGGGCTTGCCCAGAGGAGGAACATCTCATGGCTCTCGTCCTCGGCAGGGCCTATTTTCGAAAAGGCACACGTCCGGTTCCTTGTCCCACACGGAATGTAGCAGCCCCGAAAGCTGTTGCTGGTCTTCACCGTCCCCCTGCAGCCTATTCACAGGCACAACAGGATCTGGGACCCAGGCTTGCCCAGAGGAGGAACATCTCATGGCTCTCGTCCTCGACAGGGCCTGTTTCCGAAAAGGCACACGTCCGGCTCCTTGTCCCACACGGAAGGTGGCAGCCCTGAAAGCTGTTGCTGGTCTTCACCGTCCCCCTGCAGCCTATTCACAGGTACGACAGGATCTGGGACCCGGGCTTGCCCAGAGGAGGAACATCTCATGGCTCTCGTCCTCGGCAGGGCCTATTTCCGAAAAGGCACACGTCCGGCTCCTTGTCCCACACGGAAGGTGGCAGCCCTGAAAGCTGTTGCTGGTCTTCACCGTCCCCCTGCAGCCTATTCACAGGTACAACAGGATTCAGGACCCGGGCTTGCCCAGAGGAGGAACATATCATGGCTCTCGTCCTCGGCAGAGCCTGATTCCGGAAAGGCACACGTCCGGCTCCTTCTCCCACACGGAAGGTGGCAGGCCGGAAAGTTGTTGCTCGTCTTCACCGTCCCCCTGCAGCCTATTCACAGGCACAACAGGATCTGGGACCCGGGCTTGCCCAGAGGAGGAACATCTCATGGCTCTCGTCCTCGGCAGGGCCTGTTTCCGAAAAGGCACACGTCCGGCTCCTTGTCCCACACGGAAGGTGGCAGGCCGGAAAGATATTGCTGGTCTTCACCGTCCCCCTGCAGCCTATTCACAGGCACAACAGGATCTGGGACCGGGGCTTGCCCAGAGGGGGAGCATCTCATGGCTCTCGTCCTCGGCAGAGCCTGATTCCAGAAGGCACACGTCCGGCTCCTTGTCCCACACGGAAGGTGGCAGCCCTGAAAGCTGTTGCTGGTCTTCACCGTCCCCCTGCAGCCTATTCACAGGCACAACAGGATCTGGGATACGGGCTTGCCCAGAGGAGGAAAATCTCATGGCTCTCGTCCTCAGCAGAACCTGTTTCGGAAACGGCACACATCCTGCAACTTGTCAGAAAAGGTTTACAGTTAGGGGTTAGGGTTAGGGTTAGGGTTAGGGTTGGGGTTAGGGTTAGGGTGTTAGGGTTAGGGTTAGGGTTAGGGTCAGGGTTAGGGTTAGGGTTAGGGCCATTAGGGTTAGGGTTAGGGTTAGGGGTTACGGTTAGGGTTAGGGCCATTAGTATTAGGGTTAGGGTTAGGGGTTAGGGGTAGTTGGTTAGGGTTACGGTTAGGGTTAGGGGTTAGGTTTAGGATTAGAGTTAGGAGTTAGGGTCCGGGTTAGGGTTACAGTTAGGGTTAGGTTTAGGGTTTAGGGTTAGGGTTAGTGTTAAGGGCTTAGGGTTAGGGTTAGGTTTAGGGTTGTTAGGGATGGGCTTAGCGTTAGGGTTAGGGGTTAGGGTTAGGGTTAGGGTCAGGGTTAGTCTCTCGTCCTCGGCAGAGCCTGTTTCCGAAAAGGCACACGTCCGGCTCCTTGTCCCACACGGAAGGTGGCAGCCCTGAAAGCTCTTGCTGGTCTTCACCGTCCCCCTGTCAGCTTATTCACAGGTACAACAGGATCTGGGACCCGTGCTTGCCCAGAGGAGGAACATCTCATGTCTCTCGTCCTCGGCAGAGCCTGATTCCGGAAAGGCACACGTCCGGCTCCTTGTCCCACACGGAAGGTGGCAGCCCTGAAAGCTGTTGCTGGTCTTCACCGTCTCCCTGCAGCCTATTCACAGGCACAACAGGATCTGGGACGCGGGCTTGCCCAGAGGAGCAACATCTCATGGCTCTCGTCCTCGACAGGGTCTGTTTCCGAAAAGGCACACGTCCGGCTCCTTGTCCCACACGGAAGGTGGCAGCCCTGAAGGATGTTGCTGGTCTTCACCGTCCTCCTGCAGCCTATTCACAGGCACAACAGGATCTGGGACCCGGGCTTGCCCAGAGGAGGAACATCTCATGGCTCTCGTCCTCGGCAGAGCCTGTTTCCAAGAAGGCACACGTCCGGCTCCTTGTCCCACACGGAAGTTGGCACCCCTGAAGGATGTTGCTGGTCTTCACCCTCCCCCTGCAGCCTATTCACAGGCACAACAGGATCTGGGACCCGGGCTTGCCTAGAGGAGGAACATCTCATGGCTCTCGTCCTCGGCAGAGCCTGATTCCGGAAAGGCACACGTCCGGCTCCTTGTCCCACACGGAAGGTGGCAGCCCTGAAAGCTGTTGCTGGTCTTCACCGTCCCCCTGCAGCCTATTCACAGGTACAACAGGATTCAGGACCCGGGCTTGCCCAGAGGAGGAACATCTCATGGCTCTCGTCCTCGGCAGAGCCTGATTCCGGAAGGCACACGTCCGGCTCCTTGTCCCACACGGAAGGTGGCAGCCCTGAAAGATGTTGCTGGTCTTCACCGTCCCCCTGCAGCCTATTCACAGGCACAACAGGATCTGGGATACGGGCTTGCCCAGAGGAGGAAAATCTCATGGCTCTCGTCCTCAGCAGAACCTGTTTCGGAAACGGCAGACATCCTGCAACTTGTCAGAAAAGGTTTACAGTTAGGGGTTAGGGTTAGGGTTAGGGTTAGGGTTGGGGTTAGGGTTAGGGTGTTAGGGTTAGGGTTAGGGTTAGGGTAAGGGTTAGGGTTAGGGTTAGGGCCATTAGGGTTAGGGTTAGGGTTAGGGGTTACGGTTAGGGTTAGGGCCATTAGTATTAGGGTTAGGGTTAGGGGTTAGGGGTAGTTGGTTAGGGTTACGGTTAGGGTTAGGGGTTAGGTTTAGGATTAGAGTTAGGAGTTAGGGTCCGGGTTAGGGTTACAGTTAGGGTTAGGTTTAGGGTTTAGGGTTAGGGTTAGTGTTAAGGGCTTAGGGTTAGGGTTAGGTTTAGGGTTGTTAGGGATGGGCTTAGCGTTAGGGTTAGGGGTTAGGGTTAGGGTTAGGGTCAGGGTTAGTCTCTCGTCCTCGGCAGAGCCTGTTTCCGAAAAGGCACACGTCCGGCTCCTTGTCCCACACGGAAGGTGGCAGCCCTGAAAGCTCTTGCTGGTCTTCACCGTCCCCCTGTCAGCTTATTCACAGGTACAACAGGATCTGGGACCCGTGCTTGCCCAGAGGAGGAACATCTCATGTCTCTCGTCCTCGGCAGAGCCTGATTCCGGAAAGGCACACGTCCGGCTCCTTGTCCCACACGGAAGGTGGCAGCCCTGAAAGCTGTTGCTGGTCTTCACCGTCCCCCTGCAGCCTATTCACAGGCACAACAGGATCTGGGACCCGGGCTTGCCCAGAGGAGCAACATCTCATGGCTCTCGTCCTCGACAGGGCCTGTTTCCGAAAAGGCACACGTCCGGCTCCTTGTCCCACACGGAAGTTGGCACCCCTGAAGGATGTTGCTGGTCTTCACCGTCCCCCTGCAGCCTATTCACAGGCACAACAGGATCTGGGACCCGGGCTTGCCCAGAGGAGGAACATCTCATGGCTCTCGTCCTCGGCAGAGCCTGTTTCCGAGAAGGCACACGTCCGGCTCCTTGTCCCACACGGAAGGTGGCAGCCCTGAAAGCTGTTGCTGGTCTTCACCGTCCCCCTGCAGCCTATTCACAGGCACAACAGGATTCAGGACCCGAGCATGCCCAGAGGAGGAACATCTCATGGCTCTCTTCCTCGGCTGAGCCCGATTCCGAAAAGGCACACCTCCGGCTCCTTGTCCGACACGGAAGTTGGCAGCCCTGAAAGCTGTTGCTGGTCTTCACCGTCCCCCTGCAGCCTATTCACAGGTACGACAGGATCTGGGACCCGGGCTTGCCCAGAGGAGGAACATCTCATGGCTCTCGTCCTCGACAGGGCCTGTTTCCGAAAAGGCACACGTCCGGCTCCTTGTCCCACACGGAAGTTGGCACCCCTGAAGGATGTTGCTGGTCTTCACCGTCCCCCTGCAGCCTATTCACAGGCACAACAGGATCTGGGACCCGGGCTTGCCCAGAGGAGGAACATCTCATGGCTCTCGTCCTCGGCAGAGACTGTTTCCGAAAAGGCACACGTCCGGCTCCTTTTCCCACACGGAAGGTGGCAGGCCGGAAAGATGTTGCTGGTCTTCACCGTCCCCCTGCAGCCTATTCACAGGCACAACAGGATCTGGGACCGGGGCTTGCCCAGAGGAGGAACATCTCATGGCTCTCGTCCTCGGCAGAGCCTGATTCCGGAAGGCACACGTCCGGCTCCTTGTCCCACACGGAAGGTGGCAGCCCTGAAAGATGTTGCTGGTCTTCACCGTCCCCCTGCAGCCTATTCACAGGCACAACAGGATCTGGGATACGGGCTTGCCCAGAGGAGGAAAATCTCATGGCTCTCGTCCTCAGCAGAACCTGTTTCGGAAACGGCACACATCCTGCAACTTGTCAGAAAAAGTTTACAGTTAGGGGTTAGGGTTAGGGTTATGGTTAGGGTTGGGGTTAGGGTTAGGGGGTTAGGGTTAGGGTTAGGGTTAGGGTCAGGGTTAGGGTTAGGGTTAGGGCCATTAGGGTGAGGGTTAGGGTTAGGGGTTAGGGTTAGGGTTAGGGTTAGGGTTTAGGGTTAGGGTTAGGGTTAGGGTCCATTAGGGTTAGGGTTAGGGTTAGGGGTTACGGTTAGGGTTAGGGCCATTAGTATTAGGGTTAGGGTTAGGGGTTAGGGGTAGTTGGTTAGGGTTACGGTTAGGGTTAGGGGTTAGGTTTAGGATTAGAGTTAGGAGTTAGGGTCCGGGTTAGGGTTACAGTTAGGGTTAGGTTTAGGGTTTAGGGTTAGGGTTAGTGTTAAGGGCTTAGGGTTAGGGTTAGGTTTAGGGTTGTTAAAGATGGGCTTAGCGTTAGGGTTAGGGGTTAGGGTTAGGGTTAGGGTCAGGGTTAGTCTCTCGTCCTCGGCAGAGCCTGTTTCCGAAAAGGCACACGTCCGGCTCCTTGTCCCACACGGAAGGTGGCAGCCCTGAAAGCTCTTGCTGGTCTTCACCGTCCCCCTGTCAGCTTTTTCACAGGTACAACAGGATCTGGGACCCGGGCTTGCCCAGAGGAGGAACATCTCATGTCTCTCGTCCTCGGCAGAGCCTGATTCCGGAAAGGCACACGTCCGGCTCCTTGTCCCACACGGAAGGTGGCAGCCCTGAAAGCTGTTGCTGGTCTTCACCGTCCCCCTGCAGCCTATTCACAGGCACAACAGGATCTGGGACCCGGGCTTGCCCAGAGGAGCAACATCTCATGGCTCTCGTCCTCGACAGAGCCTGTTTCCGAAAAGGCACACGTCGGCTCCTTGTCCCACACGGAAGTTGGCACCCCTGAAGGATGTTGCTGGTCTTCACCGTCCCCCTGCAGCTTATTCAAAGGCACAACAGGATCTGGGACACGGGCACGCCCAGAGGAGGAACATATCATGGCTCTTGTCCTCGGCAGAGCCTCTTCCCGTAAAGGCACACGTCCGGCTCCTTGTCCCACACGGAAGGTGGCAGCCCTGAAAGGTGTTGCTGGTCTTCACCGTCCCCCTGCAGCCTATTCACAGGCACAACAGGATCTGGGACCCGGGCTTGCCCAGAGGAGGAACATCTCATGGCTCTCGTCCTCGGCAGAGCCTGTTTCCGAGAAGGCACACGTCCGGCTCCTTGTCCCACACGGAAGGTGGCAGCCCTGAAAGCTGTTGCTGGTCTTCACCGTCCCCCTGCAGCCTATTCACAGGCACAACAGGATTCAGGACCCGAGCATGCCCAGAGGAGGAACATCTCATGGCTCTCTTCCTCGGCTGAGCCCGATTCCGAAAAGGCACACCTCCGGCTCCTTGTCCGACACGGAAGTTGGCAGCCCTGAAAGCTGTTGCTGGTCTTCACCGTCCCCCTGCAGCCTATTCACAGGTACGACAGGATCTGGGACCCGGGCTTGCCCAGAGGAGGAACATCTCATGGCTCTCGTCCTCGACAGGGCCTGTTTCCGAAAAGGCACACGTCCGGCTCCTTGTCCCACACGGAAGTTGGCACCCCTGAAGGATGTTGCTGGTCTTCACCGTCCCCCTGCAGCCTATTCACAGGCACAACAGGATCTGGGACCCGGGCTTGCCCAGAGGAGGAACATCTCATGGCTCTCGTCCTCGGCAGAGCCTGTTTCCGAAAAGGCACACGTCCGGCTCCTTTTCCCACACGGAAGGTGGCAGGCCGGAAAGATGTTGCTGGTCTTCACCGTCCCCCTGCAGCCTATTCACAGGCACAACAGGATCTGGGACCGGGGCTTGCCCAGAGGAGGAACATCTCATGGCTCTCGTCCTCGGCAGAGCCTGATTCCGGAAGGCACACGTCCGGCTCCTTGTCCCACACGGAAGGTGGCAGCCCTGAAAGATGTTGCTGGTCTTCACCGTCCCCCTGCAGCCTATTCACAGGCACAACAGGATCTGGGATACGGGCTTGCCCAGAGGAGGAAAATCTCATGGCTCTCGTCCTCAGCAGAACCTGTTTCGGAAACGGCACACATCCTGCAACTTGTCAGAAAAAGTTTACAGTTAGGGGTTAGGGTTAGGGTTATGGTTAGGGTTGGGGTTAGGGTTAGGGGGTTAGGGTTAGGGTTAGGGTTAGGGTCAGGGTTAGGGTTAGGGTTAGGGCCATTAGGGTGAGGGTTAGGGTTAGGGGTTAGGGTTAGGGTTAGGGTTAGGGTTTAGGGTTAGGGTTAGGGTTAGGGTCCATTAGGGTTAGGGTTAGGGTTAGGGGTTACGGTTAGGGTTAGGGCCATTAGTATTAGGGTTAGGGTTAGGGGTTAGGGGTAGTTGGTTAGGGTTACGGTTAGGGTTAGGGGTTAGGTTTAGGATTAGAGTTAGGAGTTAGGGTCCGGGTTAGGGTTACAGTTAGGGTTAGGTTTAGGGTTTAGGGTTAGGGTTAGTGTTAAGGGCTTAGGGTTAGGGTTAGGTTTAGGGTTGTTAAAGATGGGCTTAGCGTTAGGGTTAGGGGTTAGGGTTAGGGTTAGGGTCAGGGTTAGTCTCTCGTCCTCGGCAGAGCCTGTTTCCGAAAATGCACACGTCCGGCTCCTTGTCCCACACGGAAGGTGGCAGCCCTGAAAGCTCTTGCTGGTCTTCACCGTCCCCCTGTCAGCTTTTTCACAGGTACAACAGGATCTGGGACCCGGGCTTGCCCAGAGGAGGAACATCTCATGTCTCTCGTCCTCGGCAGAGCCTGATTCCGGAAAGGCACACGTCCGGCTCCTTGTCCCACACGGAAGGTGGCAGCCCTGAAAGCTGTTGCTGGTCTTCACCGTCCCCCTGCAGCCTATTCACAGGCACAACAGGATCTGGGACCCGGGCTTGCCCAGAGGAGCAACATCTCATGGCTCTCGTCCTCGACAGGGCCTGTTTCCGAAAAGGCACACGTCGGCTCCTTGTCCCACACGGAAGTTGGCACCCCTGAAGGATGTTGCTGGTCTTCACCGTCCCCCTGCAGCTTATTCAAAGGCACAACAGGATCTGGGACACGGGCACGCCCAGAGGAGGAACATATCATGGCTCTTGTCCTCGGCAGAGCCTCTTCCCGTAAAGGCACACGTCCGGCTCCTTGTCCCACACGGAAGGTGGCAGCCCTGAAAGGTGTTGCTGGTCTTCACCGTCCCCCTGCAGCCTATTCACAGGCACAACAGGATCTGGGACCCGGGCTTGCCCAGAGGAGGAACATCTCATGGCTCTCGTCCTCGGCAGAGCCCGATTCCGAAAAGGCACACGTCCGGCTCCTTGTCCGACACGGAAGTTGGCAGCCCTGAAAGCTGTTGCTGGTCTTCACCGTCCCCCTGCAGCCTATTCACAGGTACGACAGGATCTGGGACCCGGGCTTGCCCAGAGGAGGAACATCTCATGGCTCTCGTCCTCGGCAGGGCCTATTTCCGAAAAGGCACACGTCCGGCTCCTTGTCCCACACGGAAGGTGGCAGCCCTGAAAGCTGTTGCTGGTCTTCACCGTCCCCCTGCAGCCTATTCACAGGTACAACAGGATTCAGGACCCGGGCTTGCCCAGAGGAGGAACATATCATGGCTCTCGTCCTCGGCAGATCCTGATTACGGAAAGGCACACGTCCGGCTCCTTGTCCCACACGGAAGGTGGCAGGCCGGAAAGTTGTTGCTCGTCTTCACCGTCCCCCTGCAGCCTATTCACAGGCACAACAGGATCTGGGACCCGGGCTTGCCCAGAGGAGGTACATCTCATGGCTCTCGTCCTCGGCAGGGCCTGTTTCCGAAAAGGCACACGTCCGGCTCCTTGTCCCACACGGAAGGTGGCAGGCCGGAAAGATATTGCTGGTCTTCACCGTCCCCCTGCAGCCTATTCACAGGCACAACAGGATCTGGGACCGGGGCTTGCCCAGAGGGGGAACATCTCATGGCTCTCGTCCTCGGCAGAGCCTGATTCCGGAAGGCACACGTCCGGCTCCTTGTCCCACACGGAAGGTGGCAGCCCTGAAAGCTGTTGCTGGTCTTCACCGTCCCCCTGCAGCCTATTCACAGGCACAACAGGATCTGGGATACGGGCTTGCCCAGAGGAGGAAAATCTCATGGCTCTCGTCCTCAGCAGAACCTGTTTCGGAAACGGCACACATCCTGCAACTTGTCAGAAAAGGTTTACAGTTAGGGGTTAGGGTTAGGGTTAGGTTTAGGGTTCGGGTTAGGGTTAGGGGGTTAGGGTTAGGGTTAGGGTTAGGGTCAGGGTTAGGGTTAGGGTTAGGGCCATTAGGGTTAGGGTTAGGGTTAGGGGTTAGGGTTAGGGTTAGAGGTTAGGGTTAGGGTTAGGGTTAGGGTCCATTAGGGTTAGGGTTAGGGTTAGGGGTTAGGGTTAGGGTTAGGGCCATTAGTATTAGGGTTAGGGTTAGGGGTTAGGGTTAGTTGGTTAGGGTTACGGTTAGGGTTAGGGGTTAGGTTTAGGATTATAGTTAGGAGTTAGGGTCCGGGTTATGGTTACAGTTAGGGTTAGGGTTAGGGTTTAGGGTTAGGGTTAGTGTTAAGGGCTTAGGGTTAGGGTTAGGTTTAGGGTTGTTAGGGATGGGCTTAGGGTTAAGGTTAGGGGTTAGGGTTAGGGTTAGGGTCAGGGTTAGTCTCTCGTCCTCGGCAGAGCCTGTTTCCGAAAAGGCACACGTCCGGCTCCTTGTCCCACACGGAAGGTGGCAGCCCTGATAGCTGTTGCTGGTCTTCACCGTCCCCCTGCAGCTTATTCACAGGTACAACAGGATCTGGGACCCGGGCTTGCCCAGAGGAGGAACATCTCATGTCTCTAATCCTCGGCAGAGCTTGATTCCGGAAAGGCACACGTCCGGCTCCTTGTCCCACACGGAAGGTGGCAGCCCTGAAAGCTGTTGCTGGTCTTCACCGCCCCCTGCAGCCTATTCACAAGCACAACAGGATCTGGGACCCGGGCTTGCCCAGAGGAGGAACATCTCATGGCTCTCGTCCTCGACAGGGCCTGTTTCCGAAAAGGCACACGTCCGGCTCCTTGTCCCACACGGAAGTTGGCACCCCTGAAGGATGTTGCTGGTCTTCACCGTCCCCCTGCAGCCTATTCACAGGCTCAACAGGATCTGGGACCCGGGCTTGCCCAGAGGAGGAACATCTCATGGCTCTCGTCCTCGGCAGAGCCTGATTCCGAGAAGGCACACGTCCGGCTCCTTGTCCCACACGAAGGTGACAGCCCTGAAAGCTGTTGCTGGTCTTCACCGTCCCCCTGCAGCCTATTCACAGGTACGACAGGATCTGGGACCCGGGCTTGCCCAGAGGAGGAACATCTCATGGCTCTCGTCCTCGGCAGGGCCTATTTTCGAAAAGGCACACGTCCGGTTCCTTGTCCCACACGGAATGTGGCAGCCCTGAAAGCTGTTGCTGGTCTTCACTGTCCCCCTGCAACCTATTCACAGGCACAACAGGATTCAGGACCCGGGCTTGCCCAGAGGAGGAACATCTCATGGCTCTCGTCCTCGACAGGGCCTGTTTCCGAAAAGGCACACGTCCGGCTCCTTGTCCCACACGGAAGGTGGCACCCCTGAAGGATGTTGCTGGTCTTCACCGTCCCCCTGCAGCCTATTCACAGGCACAACAGGATCTGGGACCCGGGCTTGCCCAGAGGAGGAACATCTCATGGCTCTCGTCCTCGGCAGAGCCTGTTTCCGAGAAGGCACACGTCCGGCTCCTTGTCCCACACGGAAGGTGGCAGCCCTGAAAGCTGTTGCTGGTCTTCACCGTCCCCCTGCAGCCTATTCACAGGCACAACAGGATTCAGGACCCGGGCATGCCCAGAGGAGGAACATCTCATGGCTCTCTTCCTCGGCAGAGCCCGATTCCGAAAAGGCACACGTCCGGCTCCTTGTCCCACACGGAAGGTGGCAGCCCTGAAAGCTGTTGCTGGTCTTCACCGTCCCCCTGCAGCCTATTCACAGGTATGACAGGATCTGGGACCCGGGCTTGCCCAGAGGAGGAATATCTCATGGCTCTCGTCCTCGGCAGAGCCTGTTTCCGAAAAGGCACACGTACGACTCCTTGTCCCACACGTAAGGTGGCAGCCCTGAAAGCTGTTGCTGGTCTTCACCGTCCCCCTGCAGCCTATTCACAGGTACGACAGGATCTGGGACCAGGGCTTGCCCAGAGGAGGAACATCTCATGGCTCTCGTCCTCGGCAGAGCCTATTTCCGAAAAGGCACACGTCCGGCTCCTTGTCCCACACGGAAGGTGGCAGCCCTGAAAGCTGTTGCTGGTCTTCACCGTCCCCCTGCAGCCTATTCACAGGTACAACAGGATTCAGGACCCGGGCTTGCCCAGAGGAGGAACATCTCATGGCTCTCGTCCTCGGCAGGGCCTATTTTCGAAAAGGCACACGTCCGGTTCCTTGTCCCACACGGAATGTAGCAGCCCCGAAAGCTGTTGCTGGTCTTCACCGTCCCCCTGCAGCCTATTCACAGGTACAACAGGATCTGGGACCCGGGCTTGCCCAGAGGAGGAACATCTCATGGCTCTCGTCCTCGACAGGGCCTGTTTCCGAAAAGGCACACGTCCGGCTCCTTGTCCCACACGGAAGGTGGCAGCCCTGAAAGCTGTTGCTGGTCTTCACCGTCCCCCTGCAGCCTATTCACAGGTACGACAGGATCTGGGACCCGGGCTTGCCCAGAGGAGGAACATCTCATGGCTCTCGTCCTCGGCAGGGCCTATTTCCGAAAAGGCACACGTCCGGCTCCTTGTCCCACACGGAAGGTGGCAGCCCTGAAAGCTGTTGCTGGTCTTCACCGTCCCCCTGCAGCCTATTCACAGGTACAACAGGATTCAGGACCCGGGCTTGCCCAGAGGAGGAACATATCATGGCTCTCGTCCTCGGCAGAGCCTGATTCCGGAAAGGCACACGTCCGGCTCCTTCTCCCACACGGAAGGTGGCAGGCCGGAAAGTTGTTGCTCGTCTTCACCGTCCCCCTGCAGCCTATTCACAGGCACAACAGGATCTGGGACCCGGGCTTGCCCAGAGGAGGAACATCTCATGGCTCTCGTCCTCGGCAGGGCCTGTTTCCGAAAAGGCACACGTCCGGCTCCTTGTCCCACACGGAAGGTGGCAGGCCGGAAAGATATTGCTGGTCTTCACCGTCCCCCTGCAGCCTATTCACAGGCACAACAGGATCTGGGACCGGGGCTTGCCCAGAGGGGGAGCATCTCATGGCTCTCGTCCTCGGCAGAGCCTGATTCCAGAAGGCACACGTCCGGCTCCTTGTCCCACACGGAAGGTGGCAGCCCTGAAAGATGTTGCTGGTCTTCACCGTCCCCCTGCAGCCTATTCACAGGCACAACAGGATCTGGGATACGGGCTTGCCCAGAGGAGGAACATCTCATGGCTCTCGTCCTCAGCAGAACCTGTTTCGGAAACGGCACACATCCTGCAACTTGTCAGAAAAGGTTTACAGTTAGGGGTTAGGGTTAGGGTTAGGTTTAGGGTTCGGGTTAGGGTTAGGGGGTTAGGGTTAGGGTTAGGGTTAGGGTCAGGGTTAGGGTTAGGGTTAGGGCCATTAGGGTTAGGGTTAGGGTTAGGGGTTAGGGTTAGGGTTAGAGGTTAGGGTTAGGGTTAGGGTTAGGGTCCATTAGGGTTAGGGTTAGGGTTAGGGGTTAGGGTTAGGGTTAGGGCCATTAGTATTAGGGTTAGGGTTAGGGGTTAGGGTTAGTTGGTTAGGGTTACGGTTAGGGTTAGGGGTTAGGTTTAGGTTTAGAGTTAGGAGTTAGGGTCCGGGTTAGGGTTACAGTTAGGGTTAGGTTTAGGGTTTAGGGTTAGGGTTAGTGTTAAGGGCTTAGGGTTAGGGTTAGGTTTAGGGTTGTTAGGGATGGGCTTAGGGTTAGGGTTAGGGGTTAGGGTTAGGGTTAGGGTCAGGGTTAGTCTCTCGTCCTCGGCAGAGCCTGTTTCCGAAAAGGCACACGTCCGGCTCCTTGTCCCACACGGAAGTTGGCACCCCTGAAGGATGTTGCTGGTCTTCACCGTCCCCCTGCAGCCTATTCACAGGCTCAACAGGATCTGGGACCCGGGCTTGCCCAGAGGAGGAACATCTCATGGCTCTCGTCCTCGGCAGAGCCTGATTCCGAGAAGGCACACGTCCGGCTCCTTGTCCCACACGAAGGTGACAGCCCTGAAAGCTGTTGCTGGTCTTCACCGTCCCCCTGCAGCCTATTCACAGGTACGACAGGATCTGGGACCCGGGCTTGCCCAGAGGAGGAACATCTCATGGCTCTCGTCCTCGGCAGGGCCTATTTTCGAAAAGGCACACGTCCGGTTCCTTGTCCCACACGGAATGTGGCAGCCCTGAAAGCTGTTGCTGGTCTTCACTGTCCCCCTGCAACCTATTCACAGGCACAACAGGATTCAGGACCCGGGCTTGCCCAGAGGAGGAACATCTCATGGCTCTCGTCCTCGACAGGGCCTGTTTCCGAAAAGGCACACGTCCGGCTCCTTGTCCCACACGGAAGGTGGCACCCCTGAAGGATGTTGCTGGTCTTCACCGTCCCCCTGCAGCCTATTCACAGGCACAACAGGATCTGGGACCCGGGCTTGCCCAGAGGAGGAACATCTCATGGCTCTCGTCCTCGGCAGAGCCTGTTTCCGAGAAGGCACACGTCCGGCTCCTTGTCCCACACGGAAGGTGGCAGCCCTGAAAGCTGTTGCTGGTCTTCACCGTCCCCCTGCAGCCTATTCACAGGCACAACAGGATTCAGGACCCGGGCATGCCCAGAGGAGGAACATCTCATGGCTCTCTTCCTCGGCAGAGCCCGATTCCGAAAAGGCACACGTCCGGCTCCTTGTCCCACACGGAAGGTGGCAGCCCTGAAAGCTGTTGCTGGTCTTCACCGTCCCCCTGCAGCCTATTCACAGGTATGACAGGATCTGGGACCCGGGCTTGCCCAGAGGAGGAATATCTCATGGCTCTCGTCCTCGGCAGAGCCTGTTTCCGAAAAGGCACACGTACGACTCCTTGTCCCACACGTAAGGTGGCAGCCCTGAAAGCTGTTGCTGGTCTTCACCGTCCCCCTGCAGCCTATTCACAGGTACGACAGGATCTGGGACCAGGGCTTGCCCAGAGGAGGAACATCTCATGGCTCTCGTCCTCGGCAGAGCCTATTTCCGAAAAGGCACACGTCCGGCTCCTTGTCCCACACGGAAGGTGGCAGCCCTGAAAGCTGTTGCTGGTCTTCACCGTCCCCCTGCAGCCTATTCACAGGCACAACAGGATTCAGGACCCGGGCTTGCCCAGAGGAGGAACATCTCATGGCTCTCGTCCTCGGCAGGGCCTATTTTCGAAAAGGCACACGTCCGGTTCCTTGTCCCACACGGAATGTAGCAGCCCCGAAAGCTGTTGCTGGTCTTCACCGTCCCCCTGCAGCCTATTCACAGGTACAACAGGATCTGGGACCCGGGCTTGCCCAGAGGAGGAACATCTCATGGCTCTCGTCCTCGACAGGGCCTGTTTCCGAAAAGGCACACGTCCGGCTCCTTGTCCCACACGGAAGGTGGCAGCCCTGAAAGCTGTTGCTGGTCTTCACCGTCCCCCTGCAGCCTATTCACAGGTACGACAGGATCTGGGACCCGGGCTTGCCCAGAGGAGGAACATCTCATGGCTCTCGTCCTCGGCAGGGCCTATTTCCGAAAAGGCACACGTCCGGCTCCTTGTCCCACACGGAAGGTGGCAGCCCTGAAAGCTGTTGCTGGTCTTCACCGTCCCCCTGCAGCCTATTCACAGGTACAACAGGATTCAGGACCCGGGCTTGCCCAGAGGAGGAACATATCATGGCTCTCGTCCTCGGCAGAGCCTGATTCCGGAAAGGCACACGTCCGGCTCCTTCTCCCACACGGAAGGTGGCAGGCCGGAAAGTTGTTGCTCGTCTTCACCGTCCCCCTGCAGCCTATTCACAGGCACAACAGGATCTGGGACCCGGGCTTGCCCAGAGGAGGAACATCTCATGGCTCTCGTCCTCGGCAGAGCCTGTTTCCGAAAAGGCACACGTCCGGCTCCTTGTCCCACACGGAAGGTGGCAGGCCGGAAAGATATTGCTGGTCTTCACCGTCCCCCTGCAGCCTATTCACAGGTACAACAGGATCTGGGAACCGGGCATGCCCAGAGGGGGAGCATCTCATGGCTCTCGTCCTCGGCAGAGCCTGATTCCAGAAGGCACACGTCCGGCTCCTTGTCCCACACGGAAGGTGGCAGCCCTGAAAGATGTTGCTGGTCTTCACCGTCCCCCTGCAGCCTATTCACAGGCACAACAGGATCTGGGATACGGGCTTGCCCAGAGGAGGAAAATCTCATGGCTCTCGTCCTCAGCAGAACCTGTTTCGGAAACGGCACACATCCTGCAACTTGTCAGAAAAGGTTTACAGTTAGGGGTTAGGGTTAGGGTTAGGTTTAGGGTTGGGGTTAGGGTTAGGGGGTTAGGGTTAGGGTTAGGGTTAGGGTCAGGGTTAGGGTTAGGGTTAGGGCCATTAGGGTTAGGGTTAGGGTTAGGGGTTAGGGTTAGGGTTAGAGGTTAGGGTTAGGGTTAGGGTTAGGGTCCATTAGGGTTAGGGTTAGGGTTAGGGGTTAGGGTTAGGGTTAGGGCCATTAGTATTAGGGTTAGGGTTAGGGGTTAGGGTTAGTTGGTTAGGGTTACGGTTAGGGTTAGGGGTTAGGTTTAGGTTTAGAGTTAGGAGTTAGGGTCCGGGTTAGGGTTACAGTTAGGGTTAGGTTTAGGGTTTAGGGTTAGGGTTAGTGTTAAGGGCTTAGGGTTAGGGTTAGGTTTAGGGTTGTTAGGGATGGGCTTAGGGTTAGGGTTAGGGGTTAGGGTTAGGGTTAGGGTCAGGGTTAGTCTCTCGTCCTCGGCAGAGCCTGTTTCCGAAAAGGCACACGTCCGGCTCCTTGTCCCACACGGAAGTTGGCACCCCTGAAGGATGTTGCTGGTCTTCACCGTCCCCCTGCAGCCTATTCACAAGCACAACAGGATCTGGGACCCGGGCTTTCCCAGAGGAGGAACATCTCATGGCTCTCGTCCTCGGCTGAGCCTATTTCCGAAAAGGCACACGTCCGGCTCCTTGTCCCACACGGAAGGTGGCAGCCCTGAAAGCTGTTGCTGGTCTTCACCGTCCCCCTGCAGCCTATTCACAGGTACGACAGGATCTGGGACCCGGGCTTGCCCAGAGGAGGAACATCTCATGGCTCTCGTCCTCGGCAGGGCCTGTTTCCGAAAAGGCACACGTCCGGCTCCTTGTCCGACACGGAAGGTGGCACCCCTGAAGGATGTTGCTGGTCTTCACCGTCCCCCTGCAGCCTATTCACAGGCACAACAGGATCTGGGACCCGGGCTTGCCCAGAGGAGGAACATCTCATGGCTCTCGTCCTCGGCAGAGCCTGTTTCCGAGAAGGCACACGTCCGGCTCCTTGTCCCACACGGAAGGTGGCAGCCCTGAAAGCTGTTGCTGGTGTTCACCGTCCCCCTGCAGCCTATTCACAGGCACAACAGGATTCAGGACCCGGTCATGCCCAGAGGAGGAACATCTCATGGCTCTCGTCCTCGGCAGAGCCTGTTTCCAAGAAGGCACACGTCCGGCTCCTTGTCCCACACGGAAGTTGGCACCCCTGAAGGATGTTGCTGGTCTTCACCCTCCCCCTGCAGCCTATTCACAGGTACGACAGGATCTGGGACCCGGGCTTGCCCAGAGGAGGAACATCTCATGGCTCTCGTCCTCGGCAGGGCCTATTTTTGAAAAGGCACACGTCCGGTTCCTTGTCCCACACGGAATGTGGCAGCCCTGAAAGCTGTTGCTGGTCTTCACCGTCCCCCTGCAGCCTATTCACAGGTACAACAGGATCTGGGACCCGGGCTTGCCCAGAGGAGGAACATCTCATGGCTCTCGTCCTCGACAGGGCCTGTTTCCGAAAAGGCACACGTCCGGCTCCTTGTCCCACACGGAAGGTGGCACCCCTGAAGGATGTTGCTGGTCTTCACCGTCCCCCTGCAGCCTATTCACAGGCACAACAGGATCTGGGACCCGGGCTTGCCCAGAGGAGGAACATCTCATGGCTCTCGTCCTCGGCAGAGCCTGTTTCCGAGAAGGCACACGTCCGGCTCCTTGTCCCACACGGAAGGTGGCAGCCCTGAAAGCTGTTGCTGGTCTTCACCGTCCCACTGCAGCCTATTCACAGGCACAACAGGATTCAGGACCCGGGCATGCCCAGAGGAGGAACATCTCATGGCTCTCTTCCTCGGCAGAGCCCGATTCCGAAAAGGCACACGTCCCGCTCCTTGTCCCACACGGAAGGTGGCAGCCCTGAAAGCTGTTGCTGGTCTTCACCGTCCCCCTGCAGCCTATTCACAGGCACAACAGGATCTGGGACCGGGGCTTGCCCAGAGGAGGAACATCTCATGGCTCTCGTCCTCGGCAGTGCCTGATTCTGGAAAGGCACACGTCCGGCTCATTGTCCCACACGGAAGGTGGCAGGCTGGGAAGATGTTGCTGGACTTCACCGTCCCCCTGCAGCCTATTCACAGGCACAACAGGATCTGGGACCCGGGCTTGCCCAGAGGAGGAACATCTCATGGCTCTCGTCCACGGCAGGGCATCTTTTCGAAAAGGCACACGTCCGGCTCCTTGTCCCACACAGAAGGTGGCAGCCCTGAAAGCTGTTGCTGGTCTTCACCGTCCCCCTGCAGCCTATTCACAGGTACGACAGTATCTGGGACCCGGGCTTGCCCAGAGGAGGAACATCTCATGGCTCTCGTCCTCGGCAGAGCCTATTTCCGAAAAGGCACACGTCCGGCTCCTTGTCCCACACGGAAGGTGGCAGCCCTGAAAGCTGTTGCTGGTCTTCACCGTCCCCCTGCAGCCTATTCACAGGTACAACAGGATTCAGGACCCGGGCTTGCCCAGAGGAGGAACATCTCATGGATCTCGTCCTCGGCAGAGCCTCTTCCCGAAAAGGCACACGTCCGGCTCCTTGTCCCACACGGAAGGTGGCAGCCCTGAAAGCTGTTGCTGGTCTTCACCGTCCCCCTGCAGCCTATTCACAGGTACGACAGGATCTGGGACCCGGGCTTGCCCAGAGGAGGAACATCTCATGGCTCTCGTCCTCGGCAGGGCCTATTTTCGAAAAGGCACACGTCCGGTTCCTTGTCCCACACGGAATGTAGCAGCCCCGAAAGCTGTTGCTGGTCTTCACCGTCCCCCTGCAGCCTATTCACAGGTACAACAGGATCTGGGACCCGGGCTTGCCCAGAGGAGGAACATCTCATGGCTCTCGTCCTCGACAGGGCCTGTTTCCGAAAAGGCACACGTCCGGCTCCTTGTCCCACACGGAAGGTGGCAGCCCTGAAAGCTGTTGCTGGTCTTCACCGTCCCTCTGCAGCCTATTCACAGGTACGACAGGATCTGGGACCCGGGCTTGCCCAGAGGAGGAACATCTCATGGCTCTCGTCCTCGGCAGGGCCTATTTTCGAAAAGGCACACGTCCGGTTCCTTGTCCCACACGGAATGTAGCAGCCCTGAAAGCTGTTGCTGGTCTTCACCGTCCCCCTGCAGCCTATTCACAGGTACAACAGGATCTGGGACCCGGGCTTGCCCAGAGGAGGAACATCTCATGGCTCTCGTCCTCGACAGGGCCTGTTTCCGAAAAGGCACATGTCCGGCTCCTTGTCCCACACGGAAGGTGGCAGCCCTGAAAGCTGTTGCTGGTCTTCACCGTCCCCCTGCAGCCTATTCACAGGTATGACAGGATCTGGGACCCGGGCTTGCCCAGAGGAGGAACATCTCATGGCTCTCGTCCTCGGCAGGGCCTATTTCCGAAAAGGCACACGTCCGGCTCCTTGTCCCACACGGAAGGTGGCAGCCCTGAAAGCTGTTGTTGGTCTTCACCGTCCCCCTGCAGCCTATTCACAGGCAGAACAGGATCTGGGACCCGGGCTTGCCCAGAGGAGGAACATCTCATGGCTCTCGTCCTCGGCAGAGCCTGATTCCGGAAA
The DNA here is from genome assembly GCF_929443795.1 of Astur gentilis. Lineage (NCBI taxonomy): Eukaryota > Metazoa > Chordata > Aves > Accipitriformes > Accipitridae > Astur > Astur gentilis. The sequence continues at coordinate 135,860 of NW_026060780.1, forward strand.
GGCACACGTCCGGCTCCTTCTCCCACACGGAAGGTGGCAGGCCGGAAAGTTGTTGCTCGTCTTCACCGTCCCCCTGCAGCCTATTCACAGGCACAACAGGATCTGGGACCCGGGCTTGCCCAGAGGAGGAACATCTCATGGCTCTCGTCCTCGGCAGGGCCTGTTTCCGAAAAGGCACACGTCCGGCTCCTTGTCCCACACGGAAGGTGGCAGGCCGGAAAGATATTGCTGGTCTTCACCGTCCCCCTGCAGCCTATTCACAGGCACAACAGGATCTGGGACCGGGGCTTGCCCAGAGGGGGAGCATCTCATGGCTCTCGTCCTCGGCAGAGCCTGATTCCGGAAGGCACACGTCCGGCTCCTTGTCCCACATGGAAGGTGGCAGCCCTGAAAGATGTTGCTGGTCTTCACCGTCCCCCTGCAGCCTATTCACAGGCACAACAGGATCTGGGATACGGGCTTGCCCAGAGGAGGAAAATCTCATGGCTCTCGTCCTCAGCAGAACCTGTTTCGGAAACGGCACACATCCTGCAACTTGTCAGAAAAGGTTTACAGTTAGGGGTTAGGGTTAGGGTTAGGTTTAGGGTTCGGGTTAGGGTTAGGGGGTTAGGGTTAGGGTTAGGGTTAGGGTCAGGGTTAGGGTTAGGGTTAGGGCCATTAGGGTTAGGGTTAGGGTTAGGGGTTAGGGTTAGGGTTAGAGGTTAGGGTTAGGGTTAGGGTTAGGGTCCATTAGGGTTAGGGTTAGGGTTAGGGGTTAGGGTTAGGGTTAGGGCCATTAGTATTAGGGTTAGGGTTAGGGGTTAGGGTTAGTTGGTTAGGGTTACGGTTAGGGTTAGGGGTTAGGTTTAGGTTTAGAGTTAGGAGTTAGGGTCCGGGTTAGGGTTACAGTTAGGGTTAGGTTTAGGGTTTAGGGTTAGGGTTAGTGTTAAGGGCTTAGGGTTAGGGTTAGGTTTAGGGTTGTTAGGGATGGGCTTAGGGTTAGGGTTAGGGGTTAGGGTTAGGGTTAGGGTCAGGGTTAGTCTCTCGTCCTCGGCAGAGCCTGTTTCCGAAAAGGCACACGTCCGGCTCCTTGTCCCACACGGAAGTTGGCACCCCTGAAGGATGTTGCTGGTCTTCACCGTCCCCCTGCAGCCTATTCACAAGCACAACAGGATCTGGGACCCGGGCTTTCCCAGAGGAGGAACATCTCATGGCTCTCGTCCTCGGCTGAGCCTATTTCCGAAAAGGCACACGTCCGGCTCCTTGTCCCACACGGAAGGTGGCAGCCCTGAAAGCTGTTGCTGGTCTTCACCGTCCCCCTGCAGCCTATTCACAGGTACGACAGGATCTGGGACCCGGGCTTGCCCAGAGGAGGAACATCTCATGGCTCTCGTCCTCGGCTGAGCCTATTTCCGAAAAGGCACACGTCCGGCTCCTTGTCCCACACGGAAGGTGGCAGCCCTGAAAGCTGTTGCTGGTCTTCACCGTCCCCCTGAAGCCTATTCACAGGCACAACAGGATCTGGGACCCGGGCTTGCCCAGAGGAGGAACATCTCATGGCTCTCGTCCTCGGCAGAGCCTGTTTCCGAGAAGGCACACGTCCGGCTCCTTGTCCCACACGGAAGGTGGCAGCCCTGAAAGCTGTTGCTGGTGTTCACCGTCCCCCTGCAGCCTATTCACAGGCACAACAGGATTCAGGACCCGGTCATGCCCAGAGGAGGAACATCTCATGGCTCTCGTCCTCGGCAGAGCCTGTTTCCAAGAAGGCACACGTCCGGCTCCTTGTCCCACACGGAAGTTGGCACCCCTGAAGGATGTTGCTGGTCTTCACCCTCCCCCTGCAGCCTATTCACAGGTACGACAGGATCTGGGACCCGGGCTTGCCCAGAGGAGGAACATCTCATGGCTCTCGTCCTCGGCAGAGCCTGTTTCCGAGAAGGCACACGTCCGGCTCCTTGTCCCACACGGAAGGTGGCAGCCCTGAAAGCTGTTGCTGGTCTTCACCGTCCCACTGCAGCCTATTCACAGGCACAACAGGATTCAGGACCCGGGCATGCCCAGAGGAGGAACATCTCATGGCTCTCTTCCTCGGCAGAGCCCGATTCCGAAAAGGCACACGTCCCGCTCCTTGTCCCACACGGAAGGTGGCACCCCTGAAGGATGTTGCTGGTCTTCACCGTCCCCCTGCAGCCTATTCACAGGCACAACAGGATCTGGGACCCGGGCTTGCCCAGAGGAGGAACATCTCATGGCTCTCGTCCTCGGCAGAGCCTGTTTCCGAGAAGGCACACGTCCGGCTCCTTGTCCCACACGGAAGGTGGCAGCCCTGAAAGCTGTTGCTGGTGTTCACCGTCCCCCTGCAGCCTATTCACAGGCACAACAGGATTCAGGACCCGGTCATGCCCAGAGGAGGAACATCTCATGGCTCTCGTCCTCGGCAGAGCCTGTTTCCAAGAAGGCACACGTCCGGCTCCTTGTCCCACACGGAAGTTGGCACCCCTGAAGGATGTTGCTGGTCTTCACCCTCCCCCTGCAGCCTATTCACAGGTACGACAGGATCTGGGACCCGGGCTTGCCCAGAGGAGGAACATCTCATGGCTCTCGTCCTCGGCAGGGCCTATTTTTGAAAAGGCACACGTCCGGTTCCTTGTCCCACACGGAATGTGGCAGCCCTGAAAGCTGTTGCTGGTCTTCACCGTCCCCCTGCAGCCTATTCACAGGTACAACAGGATCTGGGACCCGGGCTTGCCCAGAGGAGGAACATCTCATGGCTCTCGTCCTCGACAGGGCCTGTTTCCGAAAAGGCACACGTCCGGCTCCTTGTCCCACACGGAAGGTGGCACCCCTGAAGGATGTTGCTGGTCTTCACCGTCCCCCTGCAGCCTATTCACAGGCACAACAGGATCTGGGACCCGGGCTTGCCCAGAGGAGGAACATCTCATGGCTCTCGTCCTCGGCAGAGCCTGTTTCCGAGAAGGCACACGTCCGGCTCCTTGTCCCACACGGAAGGTGGCAGCCCTGAAAGCTGTTGCTGGTCTTCACCGTCCCACTGCAGCCTATTCACAGGCACAACAGGATTCAGGACCCGGGCATGCCCAGAGGAGGAACATCTCATGGCTCTCTTCCTCGGCAGAGCCCGATTCCGAAAAGGCACACGTCCCGCTCCTTGTCCCACACGGAAGGTGGCAGCCCTGAAAGCTGTTGCTGGTCTTCACCGTCCCCCTGCAGCCTATTCACAGGCACAACAGGATCTGGGACCGGGGCTTGCCCAGAGGAGGAACATCTCATGGCTCTCGTCCTCGGCAGTGCCTGATTCTGGAAAGGCACACGTCCGGCTCATTGTCCCACACGGAAGGTGGCAGGCTGGGAAGATGTTGCTGGACTTCACCGTCCCACTGCAGCCTATTCACAGGCACAACAGGATCTGGGACCCGGGCTTGCCCAGAGGAGGAACATCTCATGGCTCTCGTCCACGGCAGGGCATCTTTTCGAAAAGGCACACGTCCGGCTCCTTGTCCCACACAGAAGGTGGCAGCCCTGAAAGCTGTTGCTGGTCTTCACCGTCCCCCTGCAGCCTATTCACAGGTACGACAGTATCTGGGACCCGGGCTTGCCCAGAGGAGGAACATCTCATGGCTCTCGTCCTCGGCAGAGCCTATTTCCGAAAAGGCACACGTCCGGCTCCTTGTCCCACACGGAAGGTGGCAGCCCTGAAAGCTGTTGCTGGTCTTCACCGTCCCCCTGCAGCCTATTCACAGGTACAACAGGATTCAGGACCCGGGCTTGCCCAGAGGAGGAACATCTCATGGATCTCGTCCTCGGCAGAGCCTCTTCCCGAAAAGGCACACGTCCGGCTCCTTGTCCCACACGGAAGGTGGCAGCCCTGAAAGCTGTTGCTGGTCTTCACCGTCCCCCTGCAGCCTATTCACAGGTACGACAGGATCTGGGACCCGGGCTTGCCCAGAGGAGGAACATCTCATGGCTCTCGTCCTCGGCAGGGCCTATTTTCGAAAAGGCACACGTCCGGTTCCTTGTCCCACACGGAATGTAGCAGCCCCGAAAGCTGTTGCTGGTCTTCACCGTCCCCCTGCAGCCTATTCACAGGTACAACAGGATCTGGGACCCGGGCTTGCCCAGAGGAGGAACATCTCATGGCTCTCGTCCTCGACAGGGCCTGTTTCCGAAAAGGCACACGTCCGGCTCCTTGTCCCACACGGAAGGTGGCAGCCCTGAAAGCTGTTGCTGGTCTTCACCGTCCCCCTGCAGCCTATTCACAGGTACGACAGGATCTGGGACCCGGGCTTGCCCAGAGGAGGAACATCTCATGGCTCTCGTCCTCGGCAGGGCCTATTTTCGAAAAGGCACACGTCCGGTTCCTTGTCCCACACGGAATGTAGCAGCCCTGAAAGCTGTTGCTGGTCTTCACCGTCCCCCTGCAGCCTATTCACAGGTACAACAGGATCTGGGACCCGGGCTTGCCCAGAGGAGGAACATCTCATGGCTCTCGTCCTCGACAGGGCCTGTTTCCGAAAAGGCACATGTCCGGCTCCTTGTCCCACACGGAAGGTGGCAGCCCTGAAAGCTGTTGCTGGTCTTCACCGTCCCCCTGCAGCCTATTCACAGGTATGACAGGATCTGGGACCCGGGCTTGCCCAGAGGAGGAACATCTCATGGCTCTCGTCCTCGGCAGGGCCTATTTCCGAAAAGGCACACGTCCGGCTCCTTGTCCCACACGGAAGGTGGCAGCCCTGAAAGCTGTTGTTGGTCTTCACCGTCCCCCTGCAGCCTATTCACAGGTACAACAGGATTCAGGACCCGGGCTTGCCCAGAGGAGGAACATATCATGGCTCTCGTCCTCGGCAGAGCCTGATTCCGGAAAGGCACACGTCCGGCTCCTTCTCCCACACGGAAGGTGGCAGGCCGGAAAGTTGTTGCTCGTCTTCACCGTCCCCCTGCAGCCTATTCACAGGCACAACAGGATCTGGGACCCGGGCTTGCCCAGAGGAGGAACATCTCATGGCTCTCGTCCTCGGCAGGGCCTGTTTCCGAAAAGGCACACGTCCGGCTCCTTGTCCCACACGGAAGGTGGCAGGCCGGAAAGATATTGCTGGTCTTCACCGTCCCCCTGCAGCCTATTCACAGGCACAACAGGATCTGGGACCGGGGCTTGCCCAGAGGAGGAAAATCTCATGGCTCTCGTCCTCAGCAGAACCTGTTTCGGAAACGGCACACATCCTGCAACTTGTCAGAAAAGGTTTACAGTTAGGGGTTAGGGTTAGGGTTAGGTTTAGGGTTCGGGTTAGGGTTAGGGGGTTAGGGTTAGGGTTAGGGTTAGGGTCAGGGTTAGGGTTAGGGTTAGGGCCATTAGGGTTAGGGTTAGGGTTAGGGGTTAGGGTTAGGGTTAGAGGTTAGGGTTAGGGTTAGGGTTAGGGTCCATTAGGGTTAGGGTTAGGGTTAGGGGTTAGGGTTAGGGTTAGGGCCATTAGTATTAGGGTTAGGGTTAGGGGTTAGGGTTAGTTGGTTAGGGTTACGGTTAGGGTTAGGGGTTAGGTTTAGGTTTAGAGTTAGGAGTTAGGGTCCGGGTTAGGGTTACAGTTAGGGTTAGGTTTAGGGTTTAGGGTTAGGGTTAGTGTTAAGGGCTTAGGGTTAGGGTTAGGTTTAGGGTTGTTAGGGATGGGCTTAGGGTTAGGGTTAGGGGTTAGGGTTAGGGTTAGGGTCAGGGTTAGTCTCTCGTCCTCGGCAGAGCCTGTTTCCGAAAAGGCACACGTCCGGCTCCTTGTCCCACACGGAAGTTGGCACCCCTGAAGGATGTTGCTGATCTTCACCGTCCCCCTGCAGCCTATTCACAAGCACAACAGGATCTGGGACCCGGGCTTTCCCAGAGGAGGAACATCTCATGGCTCTCGTCCTCGGCTGAGCCTATTTCCGAAAAGGCACACGTCCGGCTCCTTGTCCCACACGGAAGGTGGCAGCCCTGAAAGCTGTTGCTGGTCTTCACCGTCCCCCTGCAGCCTATTCACAGGTACGACAGGATCTGGGACCCGGGCTTGCCCAGAGGAGGAACATCTCATGGCTCTCGTCCTCGGCTGAGCCTATTTCCGAAAAGGCACACGTCCGGCTCCTTGTCCCACACGGAAGGTGGCAGCCCTGAAAGCTGTTGCTGGTCTTCACCGTCCCCCTGCAGCCTATTCACAGGCACAACAGGATCTGGGACCCGGGCTTGCCCAGAGGAGGAACATCTCATGGCTCTCGTCCTCGGCAGAGCCTGTTTCCGAGAAGGCACACGTCCGGCTCCTTGTCCCACACGGAAGGTGGCAGCCCTGAAAGCTGTTGCTGGTGTTCACCGTCCCCCTGCAGCCTATTCACAGGCACAACAGGATTCAGGACCCGGTCATGCCCAGAGGAGGAACATCTCATGGCTCTCGTCCTCGGCAGAGCCTGTTTCCAAGAAGGCACACGTCCGGCTCCTTGTCCCACACGGAAGTTGGCACCCCTGAAGGATGTTGCTGGTCTTCACCCTCCCCCTGCAGCCTATTCACAGGTACGACAGGATCTGGGACCCGGGCTTGCCCAGAGGAGGAACATCTCATGGCTCTCGTCCTCGGCAGAGCCTGTTTCCGAGAAGGCACACGTCCGGCTCCTTGTCCCACACGGAAGGTGGCAGCCCTGAAAGCTGTTGCTGGTCTTCACCGTCCCACTGCAGCCTATTCACAGGCACAACAGGATTCAGGACCCGGGCATGCCCAGAGGAGGAACATCTCATGGCTCTCTTCCTCGGCAGAGCCCGATTCCGAAAAGGCACACGTCCCGCTCCTTGTCCCACACGGAAGGTGGCAGCCCTGAAAGCTGTTGCTGGTCTTCACCGTCCCCCTGCAGCCTATTCAGAGGCACAACAGGATCTGGGACCGGGGCTTGCCCAGAGGAGGAACATCTCATGGCTCTCGTCCTCGGCAGTGCCTGATTCTGGAAAGGCACACGTCCGGCTCATTGTCCCACACGGAAGGTGGCAGGCTGGGAAGATGTTGCTGGACTTCACCGTCCCACTGCAGCCTATTCACAGGCACAACAGGATCTGGGACCCGGGCTTGCCCAGAGGAGGAACATCTCATGGCTCTCGTCCACGGCAGGGCCTCTTTTCGAAAAGGCACACGTCCGGCTCCTTGTCCCACACAGAAGGTGGCAGCCCTGAAAGCTGTTGCTGGTCTTCACCGTCCCCCTGCAGCCTATTCACAGGTATGACAGTATCTGGGACCCGGGCTTGCCCAGAGGAGGAACATCTCATGGCTCTCGTCCTCGGCAGAGCCTATTTCCGAAAAGGCACACGTCCGGCTCCTTGTCCCACATGGAAGGTGGCAGCCCTGAAAGCTGTTGCTGGTCTTCACCGTCCCCCTGCAGCCTATTCACAGGTACAACAGGATTCAGGACCCGGGCTTGCCCAGAGGAGGAACATATCATGGCTCTCGTCCTCGGCAGAGCCTATTTCTGAAAAGTCACACGTCCGGCTCCTTGTCCGACACGGAAGGTGGCAGCCCGGAAAGATGTTGCTGGTCTTCACCGTCCCCCTGCAGCCTATTCACAGGCACAACAGGATCTGGGACCCGGGCTTACCCAGAGGAGGAACATCTCATGGCTCTCGTCCTCGGCAGAGTCTGATTCTGGAAAGGCACACGTCCGGCTCCTTGTCCCACACGGAAGGTGGCAGGCCGGAAAGATGTTGCTGGTCTTCACCGTCCCCCTGCAGCCTATTCACAGGCACAAGAGGATCTGGGACCGGGGCTTGTCCAGAGGAGGAACATCTCATGGCTCTCGTCCTCGGCAGTGCCTGATTCTGGAAAGGCACACGTCCGGCTCCGTGTCCCACAAGGAAGGTGGCAGGCTGGAAAGATGTTGCTGGTCTTCACCGTCCCCCTGCAGCCTATTCACAGGCACAACAGGATCTGGGACCGGGGCTTGCCCAGAGGAGGAACATCTCATGGCTCTCGTCCTCGGCAGAGCCTGATTCCGGAAAGGCACACGTCCGGCTCCTTGTCCCACACGGAAGGTGGCAGCCCTGAAAGCTGTTGCTGGTCTTCACCGTCCCCCTGCAGCCTCTTCACAGGCACAACAGGATCAGGGATACGGGCTTGCCCAGAGGAGGAAAATCTCATGGCTCTCGTCCTCAGCAGAACCTGTTTCGGAAACGGCACACATCCTGCAACTTGTCAGAAAAGGTTTACAGTTAGGGGTTAGGGTTAGGGTTAGGGTTAGGGTTGGGGTTAGGGTTAGGGTTAGGGTTAGGGGTTAGGGTTAGGGTTAGGGTTAGGGGGTTAGGGTTAGGCTTAGGGTTAGGGTTACGGTCAGGGTTAGGGTTAGGGTTAGGGCCATTAGGGTTAGGGTTAGGTTTAGGGTTAGGGTTAGGGGTTAGGGTTAGGGTTAGGGTTAGGGTCCATTAGGATTAGGGTTAGGGTTAGGTGTTAGGGTGAGTGTTAGGGTTAGGTGGTTAGGGTTACGGTTAGGGTTAGGTGTTAGGGTTAGAGTTAGGAGATAGGGTCCGGGTTAGGGTTACAGTTAGGGTTAGGGTTAGGGTTTAGGGTTAGGGTTAGTTTTAAGGGCTTAGGGTAAGGGTTAGGGTTAGGGTCGTTAGGGATGGGCTTAGGGTTAGGGTTAGGGGTTAGGGTTAGGGTTAGGGTCAGGGTTAGTCTCTCGTCCTCGGCAGAGCCTGTTTCCGAAAAGGCACACGTCCGGCTCCTTGTCCCACACGGAAGGTTGCAGCCCTGAAAGCTGTTGCTGGTCTTCACCGTCCCCCTGCAGCCTATTCACAGGCACAACAGGATCTGGGACCCGGGCTTGCCCAGAGGAGGAACATCTCATGGCTCACGTCCTTGGCAGAGCCTATTTCCGAAAAGGCACACGTCCGGCTCCTTGTCCCACACGGAAGGTGGCAGCCCTGAAAGCTGTTGCTGGTCTTCACCGTCCCCCTGCAGCCTATTCACAGGCACAACAGGATCTGGGACCCGGGCTTGCCCAGAGGAGGAACATCTCATGGCTCTCATCCTCGGCAGGGCCTGTTTCCGAAAAGGCACACGTCCGGCTCCTTGTCCCACACGGAAGTTGGCACCCCTGAAGGATGTTGCTGGTCTTCACCGTCCCACTGCAGCCTATTCACAGGCACAACAGGATCTGGGACCCGTGCTTGCCCAGAGGAGGAACATCTCATGGCTCTCGTCCTCGGCAGAGCCTGATTCCGGAAAGGCACACGTCCGGCTCCTTGTCCCACACGGAAGGTGGCAGCCCTGAAAGCTGTTGCTGGTCTTCACCGTCCCCCTGCAGCCTATTCACAGGTACAACAGGATTCAGGAACCGGGCATGCCCAGAGGAGGAACATCTCATGGCTGTCTTCCTCAGCAGAGCCCGATTCCGAAAAGGCACACGTACGGCTCCTTGTCCTACAAGGATGGTGGCAGCCCTGAAAGCTGTTGCTGGTCTTCACCGTCCCGCTGCAGCCTATTCTAAGGCACAACAGTATTCAGGACCCGGGCACGCCCAGAGGAGGAACATATCATGGCTCTTGTCCTCGGCAGAGCCTCTTCCCGAAAAGGCACACGTCCGGCTCCTTGTCCCACACGGAAGGTGGCAGCCCTGAAAGCTGTTGCTGGTCTTCACCGCCCCCCTGCAGCCTATTCACAGGCACAACAGGATCTGGGACCCGGGCTTGCCCAGAGGAGGAACATCTCATGGCTCTCGTACTCGGCAGGGCCTCTTTTCGAAAAGGCACACGTCCGGCTCCTTGTCCCACACGGAAGGTGGCAGCCCTGAAAGCTCTTGCTGGTCTTCACCGTCCCCCTGCAGCCTATTCACAGGCACAACAGGATCTGGGACCCGGGCTTGCCCAGAGGAGGAACATCTCATGGCTCTCGTCCTCGGCAGGGCATCTTTTCGAAAAGGCACACGTCCGGCTCCTTGTCCCACACGGAAGGTGGCAGCCCTGAAAGCTGTTGCTGGTCTTCACCGTCCCCCTGCAGCCTATTCACAGGTACAACACGATTCAGGACCCAGGCTTGCCCAGAGGAGGAACATCTCATGGCTCTCTTCCTTGGCAGAGTCTGATTCTGGAAAGGCACACGTCCGGCTCCTTGTCCCACACGGAAGGTGGCAGGCTGGAAAGATGTTGCTGGTCTTCACCATCCCCCTGCAGCCTATTCACAGGCACAACAGGATCTGGGACCCGGGCTTGCCCAGAGGAGGAACATCTCATGGCTCTCGTCCTCGGCAGAGCCTGATTCTGGAAAGGCACACGTCCGGCTCCGTGTCCCACACGGAAGGTGGCAGGCTGGAAAGATGTTGCTGGTCTTCACCGTCCCCCTGCAGCCTATTCACAGGCACAACAGGATCTGGGACCCGGGCTTGCCCAGAGGAGGAACATCTCATGGCTCTCGTCCTCAGCAGAACCTGTTTCGGAAACGGCACACATCCTGCAACTTGTCAGAAAAGGTTTACATTTAGGGGTTAGGGTTAGGTTTAGGGTTAGGGTTGGGCTTAGGGTTAGGGTTAGGGTTAGGGTCGTTAGGGATGGGCTTAGGGTTAGGGTTAGGGGTTAGGGTTAGGGTTAGGGTCATGGTTAGTCTCTCGTCCTCGGCAGAGCCTGTTTCCGAAAAGGCACACGTCCGGCTCCTTGTCCCACACGGAAGGTGGAAGCCCTGAAAGGTGTTGCTGGTCTTCACCGTCCCCCTGCAGCTTATTCACAGGCACAACAGGATCTGGGACCCGGGCTTGCCCAGAGGAGGATCATCTCATGTCTCTCGTCCTCGGCAGAGCCTGATTCCGGAAAGGCACAAGTCCGGCTCCTTGTCCCACACGAAAGGTGGCAGCCCTGAAAGCTGTTGCTGGTCTTCACCGTCCACCTGCAGCCTATTCACAGGCACCACAGGATCTGGGACCCGGGCTTGCCCAGAGGAGGAACATCTCATGGCTCTCGTCCTCGGCAGGGCCTCTTTTCGAGAAGGCACACGTCCGGCTCCTTGTCCCACACGGAAGTTGGCACCCCTGAAGGATGTTGCTGGTCTTCACCGTCCCCCTGCAGCCTATTCACATGCACAACAGGATCTGGGACCCGGGCTTGCCCAGAGGAGGAACATCTCATGGCTCTCGTCCTCGGCAGGGCCTCTTTCCGAAAAGGCACACGTCCGGCTCCTTGTACCACACGGAAGGTGGCAGGCCGGAAAGCTGTTGCTGGTCTTCACCGTCCCCCTGCAGCCTATTCACAGGTACAACAGGATTCAGGACCCGGGCTTGCCCAGAGGAGGAACATATCATGGCTCTCGTCCTCTGCAGAGCCTGATTCCGGAAAGGCACACGTCCGGCTCCTTGTCCCACACGGAAGGTGGCAGGCCGGAAAGCTGTTGCTGGTCTTCACCGTCGCCCTGCAGCCTATTCACAGTCACAACAGGATCTGGGACCCGGGCTTGCCCAGAGGAGGAACATCTCATGGCTCTCGTCCTCTGCAGAGCCTGATTCTGGAAAGGCACACGTCCGGCTCCTTGTCCCACACGGAAGGTGGCAGGCCGGAAAGCTGTTGCTGGTCTTCACCGTCCCCCTGCAGCCTATTCACAGGCACAACAGGATCTGGGATCCGGGCTTGCCCAGAGGAGGAAAATCTCATGGCTCTCGTCCTCAGCAGAACCTGTTTCGGAAACGGCACACATCCTGCAACTTGTCGGAAAAGGTTTACAGTTAGGGGTTAGGGTTGGGTTTAGGGTTAGGGTTGGGGTTAGGGTTAGGGGGTTAGGGTTAGGGCTAGGGTTAGGGTCAGGGTTAGGGTTAGGGTTAGGGCCATTAGGGTTAGGGTTAGGGTTAGGGGTTAGGGTTAGGGTTAGGGTTAGGGTCCATTAGGGTTAGGGTTAGGGTTAGGGGTTAGGGTTAGGGTTAGGGCCATTAGGGTTAGGGTTAGGGTTAGGGGTTAGGGTTAGTTGGTTAGGGTTACGGTTAGGGTTAGGGGTTAGGTTTAGGGTTAGAGTTAGGAATAGGGTCCGGGTTAGAGTTACAGTTAGGGTTAGGTTTAGGGTTTAGGGTTAGGGTTAGTGTTAAGGGCTTAGGGTTAGGGTTAGGTTTAGGGTTGTTAGGGATGGGCTTAGGGTATAGGATTAGGGGTTAGGGTTAGGGTTAGGGTCAGGGTTAGTCTCTCATCCTCGGCAGAGCCTGTTTCCGAAAAGGCACACGTCCGGCTCCTTGTCCCACACGGAAGGTGGCAGCCCTGAAAGCTGTTGCTGGTCTTCACCGTCCCCCTGCAGCTTATTCACAGGTACTACAGGATCTGGGACCCGGGCTTGCCCAGAGGAGGAACATCTCATGTCTCTCGTCCTCGGCAGAGCCTGATTCCGGAAAGGCACACGTCCGGCTCCTTGTCCCACACGGAAGGTGGCAGCCCTGAATGCTGTTGCTGGTCTTCACCGTCCCCCTGCAGCCTATTCACAGGTACAACAGGATTCAGGACCCGGGCTTGCCCAGAGGAGGAACATATCATGGCTCTCGTCCTCGGCAGAGCCTGATTCCGGAAAGGCACACGTCCGGCTCCTTGTCCCACACGGAAGGTGGCAGCCCTAAAAGATGTTGCTGGTCTTCACCGTCCCCCTGCAACCTATTCACAGGCACAACAGGATCTTGGACCCGGGCTTGCCCAGAGGAGGAACATCTCATGGCTCTCGTCCTCGGCAGAGCCTGTTTCCGAAAAGGCACACGTCCGGCTCCTTGTCCGACACGGAAGGTGGCAGGCCGGAAAGATATTGCTGGTCTTCACCGTCCCCCTGCAGCCTATTCACAGGCACAACAGGATCTGGGACCGGGGCTTGCCCAGAGGAGGAACATCTCATGGCTCTCGTCCTCGGCAGAGCCTGATTCCGGAAGGCACACGTCCTGCTCCTTGTCCCACACGGAAGGTGGCAGCCCTGAAAGATGTTGCCGGTCTTCACCGTCCCCCTGCAGCCTATTCACAGGCACAACAGGATCTGGGATACGGGCTTGCCCAGAGGAGGAAAATCTCATGGCTCTCGTCCTCAGCAGAACCTGTTTCGGAAACGGCACACATCCTGCAACTTGTCAGAAAAGGTTTACAGTTAGGGGTTAGGGTTAGGGTTAGGGTTAGGGTTGGGGTTAGGGTTAGGGGGTTAGGGTTAGGGTTAGGGTTAGGGTCAGGGTTAGGGTTAGGGTTAGGGCCATTAGGGTTAGGGTTAGGGTTAGGGGTTAGGGTTAGGGTTAGGGTTAGGGTCCATTAGGGTTAGGGTTAGGGTTAGGGGTTAGTGTTAGGGTTAGGGCCATTAGTATTAGGGTTAGGGTTAGGGGTTAGGGGTAGTTGGTTAGGATTACGGTTAGGGTTAGGGGTTAGGTTTAGGGTTAGAGTTAGGAGTTAGGGTCCGGGTTAGGGTTACAGTTAGGGTTAGGTTTAGGGTTTAGGGTTAGGGTTAGTGTTAAGGGCTTAGGGTTAGGGTTAGGGTTAGGGTCAGGATTAGTCTCTCGTCCTCGGCAGAGCCTGTTTCCGAAAAGGCACACGTCCGGCTCCTTGTCCCACACGGAAGGTGGAAGCCCTGAAAGGTGTTGCTGGTCTTCACCGTCCCCCTGCAGCTTATTCACAGGCACAACAGGATCTGGGACCCGGGCTTGCCCAGAGGAGGATCATCTCATGTCTCTCGTCCTCGGCAGAGCCTGATTCCGGAAAGGCACAAGTCCGGCTCCTTGTCCCACACGAAAGGTGGCAGCCCTGAAAGCTGTTGCTGGTCTTCACCGTCCCCCTGCAGCCTATTCACAGGCACCACAGGATCTGGGACCCGGGCTTGCCCAGAGGAGGAACATCTCATGGCTCTCGTCCTCGGCAGGGCCTCTTTTCGAGAAGGCACACGTCCGGCTCCTTGTCCCACACGGAAGTTGGCACCCCTGAAGGATGTTGCTGGTCTTCACCGTCCCCCTGCAGCCTATTCACATGCACAACAGGATCTGGGACCCGGGCTTGCCCAGAGGAGGAACATCTCATGGCTCTCGTCCTCGGCAGGGCCTCTTTTCGAGAAGGCACACGTCCGGCTCCTTGTCCCACACGGAAGTTGGCACCCCTGAAGGATGTTGCTGGTCTTCACCGTCCCCCTGCAGCCTATTCACATGCACAACAGGATCTGGGACCCGGGCTTGCCCAGAGGAGGAACATCTCATGGATCTCGTCCTCGGCAGGGCCTCTTTCCGAAAAGGCACACGTCCGGCTCCTTGTACCACACGGAAGGTGGCAGGCCGGAAAGATGTTGCTGGTCTTCACCGTCCCCCTGCAGCCTATTCACAGGTACAACAGGATTCAGGACCCGGGCTTGCCCAGAGGAGGAACATATCATGGCTCTCGTCCTCTGCAGAGCCTGATTCCGTAAAGGCACACGTCCGGCTCCTTGTCCCACACGGAAGGTGGCAGGCCGGAAAGCTGTTGCTGGTCTTCACCGTCGCCCTGCAGCCTATTCACAGTCACAACAGGATCTGGGACCCGGGCTTGCCCAGAGGAGGAACATCTCATGGCTCTCGTCCTCTGCAGAGCCTGATTCTGGAAAGGCACACGTCCGGCTCCTTGTCCCACACGGAAGGTGGCAGGCCGGAAAGCTGTTGCTGGTCTTCACCGTCCCCCTGCAGCCTATTCACAGGCACAACAGGATCTGGGACCCGGGCTTGCCCAGAGGAGGAACATCTCATGTCTCTCGTCCTCGGCAGTGCCTGATTCTGGAAAGGCACACGTCCGGCTCCTTGTCCCACACGGAAGGTGGCAGCCCTGAAAGATGTTGCTGGTCTTCACCGTCCCCCTGCAGCCTATTCACAGGCACAACAGGATCTGGGATACGGGCTTGCCCAGAGGAGGAAAATCTCATGGCTCTCGTCCTCAGCAGAACCTGTTTCGGAAACGGCACACATCCTGCAACTTGTCGGAAAAGGTTTACAGTTAGGGGTTAGGGTTGGGTTTAGGGTTAGGGTTGGGGTTAGGGTTAGGGGGTTAGGGTTAGGGCTAGGGTTAGGGTCAGGGTTAGGGTTAGGGTTAGGGCCATTAGGGTTAGGGTTAGGGTTAGGGGTTAGGGTTAGGGTTAGGGTTAGGGTCCATTAGGGTTAGGGTTAGGGTTAGGGGTTAGGGTTAGGGTTAGGGCCATTAGGGTTAGGGTTAGGGTTAGGGGTTAGGGTTAGTTGGTTAGGGTTACGGTTAGGGTTAGGGGTTAGGTTTAGGGTTAGAGTTAGGAATAGGGTCCGGGTTAGAGTTACAGTTAGGGTTAGGGTTAGGGTTTAGGGTTAGGGTTGGTGTTAAGGGCTTAGGGTTAGGGTTAGGTTTAGGGTTGTTAGGGATGGGCTTAGGGTATAGGATTAGTGGTTAGGGTTAGGGTTAGGGTCAGGGTTAGTCTCTCATCCTCGGCAGAGCCTGTTTCCGAAAAGGCACACGTCCGGCTCCTTGTCCCACACGGAAGGTGGCAGCCCTGAAAGCTGTTGCTGGTCTTCACCGTCCCCCTGCAGCTTATTCACAGGTACTACAGGATCTGGGACCCCGGCTTGCCCAGAGGAGGAACATCTCATGTCTCTCGTCCTCGGCAGAGCCTGATTCCGGAAAGGCACACGTCCGGCTCCTTGTCCCACACGGAAGGTGGCAGCCCTGAATGCTGTTGCTGGTCTTCACCGTCCCCCTGCAGCCTATTCACAGGTACAACAGGATTCAGGACCCGGGCTTGCCCAGAGGAGGAACATATCATGGCTCTCGTCCTCGGCAGAGCCTGATTCCGGAAAGGCACACGTCCGGCTCCTTGTCCCACACGGAAGGTGGCAGCCCTAAAAGATGTTGCTGGTCTTCACCGTCCCCCTGCAGCCTATTCACAGGCACAACAGGATCTTGGACCCGGGCTTGCCCAGAGGAGGAACATCTCATGGCTCTCGTCCTCGGCAGAGCCTGATTCCGAAAAGGCACACGTCCGGCTCCTTGTCCCACACGGAAGGTGGCAGGCCGGAAAGATATTGCTGGTCTTCACCGTCCCCCTGCAGCCTATTCACAGGCACAACAGGATCTGGGACCGGGGCTTGCCCAGAGGAGGAACATCTCATGGCTCTCGTCCTCGGCAGAGCCTGATTCCGGAAGGCACACGTCCTGCTCCTTGTCCCACACGGAAGGTGGCAGCCCTGAAAGATGTTGCTGGTCTTCACCGTCCCCCTGCAGCCTATTCACAGGCACAACAGGATCTGGGATACGGGCTTGCCCAGAGGAGGAAAATCTCATGGCTCTCGTCCTCAGCAGAACCTGTTTCGGAAACGGCACACATCCTGCAACTTGTCAGAAAAGGTTTACAGTTAGGGGTTAGGGTTAGGGTTAGGGTTAGGGTTGGGGTTAGGGTTAGGGGGTTAGGGTTAGTGTTAGGGTTAGGGTCAGGGTTAGGGTTAGGGTTAGGGCCATTAGGGTTAGGGTTAGGGTTAGGGGTTAGGGTTAGGGTTAGGGTTAGGGTCCATTAGGGTTAGGGTTAGGGTTAGGGGTTAGGGTTAGGGTTAGGGCCATTAGTATTAGGGTTAGGGTTAGGGGTTAGGGGTAGTTGGTTAGGATTACGGTTAGGGTTAGGGGTTAGGTTTAGGGTTAGAGTTAGGAGTTAGGGTCCGGGTTAGGGTTACAGTTAGGGTTAGGTTTAGGGTTTAGGGTTAGGGTTAGTGTTAAGGGCTTAGGGTTAGGGTTAGGGTTAGGGTCAGGGTTAGTCTCTCGTCCTCGGCAGAGCCTGTTTCCGAAAAGGCACACGTCCGGCTCCTTGTCCCACACGGAAGGTGGCAGCCCGGAAAGCTGTTGCTGGTCTTCACCGTCCCCCTGCAGCTTATTCACAGGTACAACAGGATCTGGGACCCGGGCTTGCCCAGAGGAGGATCATCTCATGTCTCTCGTCCTCGGCAGAGCCTGATTCCGGAAAGGCACAAGTCCGGCTCCTTGTCCCACACGAAAGGTGGCAGCCCTGAAAGCTGTTGCTGGTCTTCACCGTCCCCCTGCAGCCTATTCACAGGCACCACAGGATCTGGGACCCGGGCTTGCCCAGAGGAGGAACATCTCATGGCTCTCGTCCTCGGCAGGGCCTCTTTTCGAGAAGGCACACGTCCGGCTCCTTGTCCCACACGGAAGTTGGCACCCCTGAAGGATGTTGCTGGTCTTCACCGTCCCCCTGCAGCCTATTCACATGCACAACAGGATCTGGGACCCGGGCTTGCCCAGAGGAGGAACATCTCATGGCTCTCGTCCTCGGCAGGGCCTCTTTCCGAAAAGGCACACGTCCGGCTCCTTGTACCACACGGAAGGTGGCAGGCCGGAAAGATGTTGCTGGTCTTCACCGTCCCCCTGCAGCCTATTCACAGGTACAACAGGATTCAGGACCCGGGCTTGCCCAGAGGAGGAACATATCATGGCTCTCGTCCTCTGCATAGCCTGATTCCGGACAGGCACACGTCCGGCTCCTTGTCCCACACGGAAGGTGGCAGGCCGGAAAGCTGTTGCTGGTCTTCACCGTCGCCCTGCAGCCTATTCACAGTCACAACAGGATCTGGGACCCGGGCTTGCCCAGAGGAGGAACATCTCATGGCTCTCGTCCTCTGCAGGCCTGATTCTGGAAAGGCACACGTCCGGCTCCTTGTCCCACACGGAAGGTGGCAGGCCGGAAAGCTGTTGCTGGTCTTCACCGTCCCCCTGCAGCCTATTCACAGGCACAACAGGATCTGGGACCCGGGCTTGCCCAGAGGAGGAACATCTCATGTCTCTCGTCCTCGGCAGTGCCTGATTCTGGAAAGGCACACGTCCGGCTCCTTGTCCCACACGGAAGGTGGCAGCCCTGAAAGATGTTGCTGGTCTTCACCGTCCCCCTGCAGCCTATTCACAGGCACAACAGGATCTGGGATACGGGCTTGCCCAGAGGAGGAAAATCTCATGGCTCTCGTCCTCAGCAGAACCTGTTTCGGAAACGGCACACATCCTGCAACTTGTCTTAAAAGGTTTACTGTTTGGGGTTAGGGTTGGGTTTAGGGTTAGGGTTGGGGTTAGGGTTAGGGGGTTAGGGTTAGGGCTAGGGTTAGGGTCAGGGTTAGGGTTAGGGTTAGGGCCATTAGGGTTAGGGTTAGGGTTAGGGGTTAGGGTTAGGGTTAGTGTTAGGGTCCATTAGGGTTAGGGTTAGGGTTAGGGGTTAGGGTTAGGGTTAGGGCCATTAGGGTTAGGGTTAGGGTTAGGGGTTAGGGTTAGTTGGTTAGGGTTACGGTTAGGGTTAGGGGTTAGGTTTAGGGTTAGAGTTAGGAATAGGGTCCGGGTTAGAGTTACAGTTAGGGTTAGGGTTAGGGTTTAGGGTTAGGGTTGGTGTTAAGGGCTTAGGGTTAGGGTTAGGTTTAGGGTTGTTAGGGATGGGCTTAGGGTATAGGATTAGGGGTTAGGGTTAGGGTTAGGGTCAGGGTTAGTCTCTCATCCTCGGCAGAGCCTGTTTCCGAAAAGGCACACGTCCGGCTCCTTGTCCCACACGGAAAGTGGCAGCCCTGAAAGCTGTTGCTGGTCTTCACCGTCCCCCTGCAGCTTATTCACAGGTACTACAGGATCTGGGACCCGGGCTTGCCCGGAGGAGGAACATCTCATGTCTCTCGTCCTCGGCAGAGCCTGATTCCGGAAAGGCACACGTCCGGCTCCTTGTCCCACACGGAAGGTGGCAGCCCTGAATGCTGTTGCTGGTCTTCACCGTCCCCCTGCAGCCTATTCACAGGTACAACAGGATTCAGGACCCGGGCTTGCCCAGAGGAGGAACATCTCATGGCTCTCGTCCTCGGCAGAGCCTGATTCCGGAAAGGCACACGTCCGGCTCCTTGTCCCACACGGAAGGTGGCAGCCCTAAAAGATGTTGCTGGTCTTCACCGTCCCCCTGCAGCCTATTCACAGGCACAACAGGATCTTGGACCCGGGCTTGCCCAGAGGAGGAACATCTCATGGCTCTCGTCCTCGGCAGAGCCTGATTCCGAAAAGGCACACGTCCGGCTCCTTGTCCCACACGGAAGGTGGCAGGCCGGAAAGATGTTGCTGGTCTTCACCGTCCCCCTGCAGCCTATTCACAGGCACAACAGGATCTGGGACCGGGGCTTGCCCAGAGGAGGAACATCTCATGGCTCTCGTCCTCGGCAGAGCCTGATTCCGGAAGGCACACGTCCTGCTCCTTGTCCCACACGGAAGGTGGCAGCCCTGAAAGCTGTTGCTGGTCTTCACCGTCCCCCTGCAGCCTATTCACAGGCACAACAGGATCTGGGATACGGGCTTGCCCAGAGGAGGAAAATCTCATGGCTCTCGTCCTCAGCAGAACCTGTTTCGGAAACGGCACACATCCTGCAACTTGTCAGAAAAGGTTTACAGTTAGGGGTTAGGGTTAGGGTTAGGGTTAGGGTTGGGGTTAGGGTTAGGGGGTTAGGGTTAGGGTTAGGGTTAGGGTCAGGGTTAGGGCCATTAGGGTTAGGGTTAGTGTTAGGGGTTAGGGTTAGGGTTAGGGGTTAGGGTTAGGGGGTTAGGGTTAGGGTTAGGGTTAGGGTCAGAGTTAGGATTAGGGTTAGGGCCATTAGGTTTAGCGTTAGGGTTAGGGGTTAGGGTTAGGGTTAGGGCTTAGGGTTAGGGTTAGGGTTAGGGTCCATTAGGGTTAGGGTTAGGGTTAGGGGTTAGGGTTAGGGTTAGGGCCATTAGGGTTAGGGTTAGGGTTAGTGGTTAGGGTTAGTTGGTTAGGGTTACGGTTAGGGTTAGGGATTAGGTTTAGGGTTAGAGTTAGGAGTTAGGGTCCGGGTTAGGGTTACAGTTAGGTTTAGGGTTAGGTTTTATGGTTAGGGTTAGTGTTAAGGGCTTAGGGTTACGGTTAGGTTTAGGGTTGTTAGGGATGGGCTTAGGGTTAGGGTTAGGGGTTAGGGTTAGGGTTAGGGTCAGCATTAGTCTCTCGTCCTCGGCAGAGCCTGTTTCCGAAAAGGCACACGTCCGGCTCCTTGTCCCACACGGAAGTTGGCACCCCTGAAGGATGTTGCTGGTCTTCACCGTCCCCCTGCAGCCTATTCACAGGCACAACAGGATCTGGGACCCGGGCTTGCCCAGAGGAGGAACATCTCATGGCTCTCGTCCTCGGCAGAGCCTGTTTCCTAGAAGGCACACGTCCGGCTCCTTGTCCCACACGGAAGGTGGCAGGCCGGAAAGCTGTTGCTGGTCTTCACCGTCCCCCTGCAGCCTATTCACAGGCACAACAGGATTCAGGACCCGGGCATGCCCAGAGGAGGAACATCTCATAGCTCTCTTCCTCCTCAGAGCCCGATTCCGAAAAGGCACACGTCCGGCTCCTTGTTCGACACGGAAGGTGGCAGCCCTGAAAGCTGTTGCTGGTCTTCACCGTCCCCCTGCAGCCTATTCACAGGCACAACAGGATCTGGGACCCGGGCTTGCCCAGAGGAGGAACATCTCATGTCTCTCGTCCTCGGCAGAGCCTGATTCCGGAAAGGCACACGTCCGGCTCCTTGTCCCACACGGAAGGTGGCAGCCCTGAAAGCTGTTGCTGGTCTTCACCGTCCCCCTGCAGCCTATTCACAGGCACAACAGGATCTGGGACCCGGGCATGCCCAGAGGAGGAACATCTCATGGCTCTCGTCCTCGACAGGGCCTGTTTCCGAAAAGGCACACGTCCGGCTCCTTGTCCCACTCGGAAGTTGGCACCCCTGAAGGATGTTGCTGGTCTTCACCGTCCCCCTGCAGCCTATTCACAGGCACAACAGGATCTGGGACCCGGGCTTGCTGAGAGAGGGAACATCTCATGGCTCTCGTCCTCGGCAGAGCCTGTTTCCGAGAAGGCACACGTCCGGCTCCTTGTCCCACACGGAAGGTGGCAGCCCTGAAAGCTGTTGCTGGTCTTCACCGTCCCCCTGCAGCCTATTCACAGGCACAACAGGATCTGGGACCCGGGCTTGCCCAGAGGAGCAACATCTCATGGCTCTCGTCCTCGGCAGGGCCTCTTTCCGAAAAGGCACACGTCCGGCTCCTTGTCCTACACGGAAGTTGGCACCCCTGAAGGATGTTGCTGGTCTTCACCGTCCCCCTGCAGCCTATTCACAGGCACAACAGGATCTGGGACCCGGGCTTGCCCAGAAGAGGAACATCTCATGGCTGTCGTCCTCGGCAGAGCCTGTTTCCAAAACGGCACACGTCCGGCTCCTTGTCCCACACGGAAGGTAGCAGGCCGGAAAGATGTTGCTGGTCTTCACCGTCCCCCTGCTGCCTATTCACAGGCACAACAGGATCTGGGACCGGGGCTTGCCCAGAGGAGGAACATCTCATGGCTCTCGTCCTCGGCAGAGCCTGATTCCGGAAGGCACACGTCCGGCTCCTTGTCCCACACGGAAGGTGGCAGCCCTGAAAGCTGTTGCTGTTCTTCACCGTCCCCCTGCAGCCTATTCACAGGCACAACAGGATCTGGGATACGGGCTTGCCCAGAGGAGGAAAATCTCATGGCTCTCGTCCTCAGCAGAACCTGTTTCGGAAACGGCACACATCCTGCAACTTGTCAGAAAAGGTTTACAGTTAGGGGTTAGGGTTAGGGTTAGGGTTAGGGTTGGGGTTAGGGTTAGGGGGTTAGGGTTAGGGTTAGGGTTAGGGTCAGGGTTAGGGCCATTAGGGTTAGGGTTAGTGT